>NW_027460313.1:10406895-10596004 GCF_050947875.1 Dermacentor variabilis
ATCGCCGTCCTTGGGGCTCCTTGTGAGGCTCTAGAAGCTAAGACACCTGGATGTGCACAAGCAACATTAGTTACTTAAGCATGCCGAACTTCTGCAAAACATTGGTACTATTTACCAAGCTTGCACGTATACATACCTTATGACTAGAATGAATTGAGGTGGGGTAGGATGATTGTTTGCCCCACTCTCTTGTCTCACAACGCCAAAACATTGCTCCAGGCGGTCTTGGCTCAGTTTCGAAGTCATCATGTACATGATGTCAGCATTGTCAGTAAGGTACTTTAGAAGGTGTTTTGTTGAATGGATGGTCATCGTCAACCCCTTAGAAGTACTGTTACAAAGAAAGCCGAGCCCATTCGAGTGAGCCTCCCATTCATCAAGAAACGGAAGAGTTTCATCAAGGGTGGCCTCTTTCTTGCTGCCTCGTCTGAAATACCAAAGAGAACAATCATGCACCGTTTTGAGAGAAAAACTGTGTTAAAATAACCTCATGACTTCTGCAGGGAACCTCGACGTCCTGTAAGCTGGTAAATGCCCCTGAAAAGAAACTCACTCGTTCATTCAGTGTAACACGCTTGCGTTTGCAGGCAGGGGCACGGAAGAGATACCTTTCCTGTGGTTTTCTTGCACCCAGTATCACATCCGGGCACAAAGCTCCGTCTTCTTTTTTGCTGCCGACTGCACCTCGCCCTCGAATTACGGATTGTCGCGAGGAACACTCCAAAATGGGCGCCGGGACCAACTGACAGCGGAGGCGCAGGCCAGCACGGCTACGAGTCCCCCGCCGCGAGCGGCAGCGCCACATTCCCCCTGGTGGCATCGGTGCGCAAGGTGGTCACGCGCGCCCGAAGGAAAGCGCCACCGGTATTCACACCTCCCCTTCTAGCCACCCTAGTACCGATCGTCAAAATTCCATCTTGTGATAGAGTGACCTGCAGCTTCGGGCTATTGAACAGATGGCAGCACGTTACCATATTTTGTATTTCAAGGTCATACTGTGCCAAATATGGCACACACCGATTTCGGTTTCTCTGCTGTAGTTGCAGGCAAAATTGAGAAAACTAGTAACTGCCTTGAATTGGCAAGACCAAAAAAATATTCCAAAATAAGTTTTCTCTTCCTGCGGTCGAAATTTTCAGAGAAAAAAAAACCAATTGCTCGTGTTTCCCCCTCCGAGTTTCACGTCGCATCCCAAAATCTACTTCACCTCTGTTTTGCGTATCGCTCAAAAGATGGCAGCACTTGCCCATAATAAGTGCGCATGACTATGAGAATGACTCTGACGGTATTACATTCTCAACTGGGAATCTCACACACGCGAAAAAGAATGGTAACCGGTATGTGCCAAATATGGGACGCCATGCAATAGAGGGTTAAAAGCGACGCTTTCCGCTACTGTTTCTATGTTCGTACAATAAGAGATTGGAATACTCTACCACCTGACGCTGTCTGTTCAAATGATGATTTCTTCCATGCTTTATGAATGTAATTTTGAGTGTTCATTTATGAGTTGTACCCTCCCTGCTGTAATGCCTGAATGGCGAAGCAGGTACCCAATGAATAAAATAAATAAAGAAATGTTTCATTGTCATGATTTTGTTTATATTGTGTTATAGCATAGTTGCACCTTGTTAAGCAGCAATTACGAGCATTATGTGAAATCAAGCGTGCAAGAAATGCAATGTTGAAGCAACTCTTGAGTTTAAACAAAGCAGTAGTTAGCATGAGTGTCTATTTAAAGAAATCCTGCTCCAAAAAGTACTTGACATGTCTCGTTTGTTGCTATACGTTTCAATATGTGCTATACAGATTGCTCTGAACGACATTTCAGTGGCTGTGTAACTCATGCTGTGCTTGCGTGTCACACATGAACAGACATCTTCAGCTTTGGAACAATGCATACTGCACAGTAAAATAGGCATCGCAAAGCAATATTCAACAATGCAAGATTGGTTGCCATTCACCTTAGAAATAACCTTTATTTAAAGAAAATTCCCTGGCGAGACAATATTCAAAAGCACAGTGAACAAAGCAAAGGAGTAACACAATGGCACATGGTTATTTGTCACTGCATGTGCATCTGTCATGCTCAACATAGACAAATCATGTGCTTTTCACTGCTGCAGTATGCAGCATACTATGATTAGCCACATGTGAGCACACGCAATGTGTTATGTTGAAGTGCACGGCCTATTTACTTTCATGAAAAGAAAAATAAGACATGTTACACCAGCACATGTCTCCGCCTCATTTGCCAGCGAATGCGCCGGCGCACACTTTGCAGGTAGGCAATGCGCAAATTTCTGGGCAACCGAAACACACCAACTATGGATTCGCGCACCGCACGGCCTCTTTGAAACAAAGCTCGAGAAGGCTGTACAGGGTGCGCCTGCGGTGGCACCTGTACTTGAAGCGGCACTTGTGCCTGGGCTGGCCCCTGTGCGCTGTCGTCATGTGCACCGTCGTCATCTGGGTCGTCTGGCAGAGGCACGCCTGCTGCAAGGCAGAGGTTATGCAGCGCTGCACAAGCTGCAACAATAGTGGCTGCTTTCTGAGGCGAGTAGCGGAGCGCCCGATACCTCTGCAGGCATCGGAAGCGGCTCTTGACGACTCCTATGCACCGCTCAACGGCATTTCGCATTGATGCGTGTGCCTCATTATAGCGCCCCTCTGCCGTGAGGCGATTTGGGTGACCAGGCACAGGAGTCATGATCCATGGCTCTAGCGGGTACCCAGAGTCCCCTGTAAAGTGTTGCATGTCAGTGAACGAACATGGATACAGTAAGGCACAATGCAAGAAACGGTCTACGCCAGGGCCCTTTTACAACAGCAGCGGGTCTTGGATTTATTGTTGCAATATCTATCAAACATTGACCTTCCCGGAAAGTTGTAAAGAAAGTTAGACTCATTTTAAAGAAAAGCCCAATTTCACCTGTTGTCTTGGCTGCAAACCTCATTCTCAGGTTAAGTTGGACATGTAATATTTATTTCATACTCGTGGTTTTCTGCTCCGTTCATCCCATTTGCCCCTCCCTAAATGTACATCCTCCACTAAAACTTATTAGCTCTTCTCTCTTCAGAAGTGTTATTTTATAAAACACTTCTGAGGTCAACTCTCGAATATGCTGCCAGTATCTGGGATCCTTACTCTACCTTTCGTACCTCTTCTCGTGAAGGTACCCAAAATCAAGCTACCCATTTGATCCTTTCTAATCACTCCAGCACCACATGTCGCTGCAACAAAAAAAAATCGCAGACATTGCGACACAAAGAAAAATAGCGCAACTTGCACCATTCTACAATATATACTACACCGATCACTAACGTCGAGGCCGAATGTTTCACGCACACGCTTATTCCTTCGTTCCAAGGACAGTGACCAGGAACCAGCTCCCCGAGTCCATTGTCACCAACCCTTTTCCATCATACTTGAAAACTGCCATTTCGACGTGTTCTGTAGAATTCCACCCCTGCCTGTAACGCTCCGCGTGGCATTCAGTGTGTTGAAATTAATAAGTAAATAAACAGAATAACATGTCAGCTGTTGTATACATGCTGGTAAAAATATCTGCCTTCTAAGAGAGACTTGTTTCTCTCGATAGTCGGTGCAGGTTCATTAGGTACTGCTGCATTCACAACACATTACTAGCAAATCACGCTTTCTTAAAGCTTGCTAGGATGCAAAACTATTTGACTGTGTACGTTTTACATGTGGAAGAAGCACTGCTACTTTAGGTGCACTTACCAAGCAAGACTTCTCCTTGAAGTAACAGGCCACGAGTGAGGCGGCGGCGAAATGCAGAATGCCTCCAAACGAAAGAATCGTGGCACGATCCCGGAAACCGTGGGTCAATTGCCAGGATATTCAGCTTCGCGTCGCACACCTCATAAGGGAAAGCAAAGAGAAGGTGTCAATGCCACTGCAACAAATATCTGGCACAAACTTTTGCTTACAACACTACTTGCCAATCAGTTACTGTTCAGTCAGCCAACATAATTACGGAAAAGGAGATATCAACATACGCAGTAGGCAGTTGAACTAATGATCAGCATGACAACAATGTCATCTTAACCTACAAATGCAATGTTGGCATGTGTACACATGCTCATGTATGGCGTGCGGTCACAACACAATGTGCAAAATAATTCCTTTGGTTTCTTCCGTCCATATTGTATAAGATTCTGCTAGAGAGTGCCACCTGTGTTTCGTTTCTTTTTTTTTCAGCCAAAGTGCCTATTACAAGCGAAAGAACGCGGAAACAGCATGTGCCGAATTAACAGCTAGAGCAAATCGGTGTCCACACATTCTCATTCTCCCTCACACCATTTTCATTGATGGTATGCTCCTTTTCACGTTTACAGTCTGTTGGCCACGATGCTTTAGTTTTACGTCGAATAAGAATCACAAGGGCTCGTCTTCTGCTAGGATCGCTCGCAGACGAAGACTCCTTTCACTGCTACGGCGTCTATTCCGGTTTAAGTCGCGCGTAATGTGTTTACATTGTAGCATCGAAAAGGCTATTCAACTGTGATTAGAGAGCACTGAAAAAGTGCGGCTGTGTTCTATTGCAAAGATCAAAGTCGTCATTACACATACAAGACAAACGCTACTTTCTCGAATAGGAACGCAAATATTACTGGCAATTGATGAAAAATAACGAAACGAAGTTTTTTACAACGTGCACTCGCGCAAACACATATCGAAAATATTTGTCAATGAACAATACTCACGACCATGCAGTTGAGGGCGTAATACCCTTCACGGCTCCAGTACGATTCAGTTTCGCCGAAGGCGATCTTCTTAGGGCGAACGATGGCTATTAGACTGCCGTCCACACATCCTACAACTCCTGGAATTTTTCCACGGCTAAGAAAGCCTTCCTTGACGGCGGCTTTCTGTTGCGCCGTGGATGGGAATCTAACCCATCCTTTTTCTTTGCCCACAACCGTAATGGCCTTGGCGACGGCTGTAATGATCCGGCTGACCGAAGGCTGCGACAGTGCAATCGCTTCTTCATTCCCGACGCACTGTTGAAAGCTCCCGGTGGCAAAAAACCGCAGCGCGCACAGCACTTTCATCGTAGTGTCGACACCACGAAATCTTTGAGGTCCAAGATGTCCTTCCAGCTCATCGCAAAGACGTCGCACTATGTCTTTGGAGAGCCTAAAATGCCTTCGAAACTCTTCTTCGGCCATGCCGAACGCGTCGCGTCGTTGCCTCTCGACGCGTCGTTGTCTTTCGGCGCTCGCCAGCAGCACAACCAAAGGAGCCGCCATTGCCGTCTCTGTCTCGTCTCGTCTAGGTGCCGGCTCGTCAGCTGGCGCGAGACTAACCGGCAGCCACGGTTGCCCCAGCAACCCTCGACATCATCTCGCCACCGCACGCGACCCTCCAGCGAACCACTTCTCCGCGGTTCCTCTCGTAGCAGGGAACCGGTTCCTTTCCAGATGATCGACAAGCTGTGTGACGTCAACAAAATTTGTCGTCCCGCCCACCAGGGATGACGACAACGAAGCGCCGACCAATGGCAACAGCCAGACCGAATCGGTTCCAAAGCGAACCGCTACAAAATACGGCCCCTGAATGCATCTCGAGTTAAACGCGCGGGCACCGAATTGATGAGGAAACTGGCCTTCACATCCACGGCCGGTCTCTAGGGGAGCGCGCGCTTTCTTTCTTACGGCCTTCGCATTCGCCGCGGAAGCAATGGGAGTTTTTCTCCAGGAGTTACGCCTTTCGCCGCCGCCAGGGGCGCGACAACCCTACCGCTCTCTGCCCGCCTGCTTCTGTGGCGGCGGGCGGTGATCGCCCGGATTCGTGCTGTTTTTCCGCTGCTTCTTGTTCAACAATTCACCGAAACGAAAGAAAACAAAAAGCAAATGATTTATCTACATGTCAGCCAATAAGTTCACATGTGAACGGAGTTTTCATAGAAAAATTCGAACCATAGAAACATCAAAGGTCCAATCACTCTCGTTCCTGAAAGGTATGACAGGGAAATGACAGATGTTGCGGTCTGAAATGCCGAAGGTCGTATTTCGGTCAATGTCTTGCATGTCTCATAGTCCATGCCGAAGTTAAGTGCTGGTAGAGAATTTAGTTAATGCTAATGTTAACGGAATGGTTTATGGTTTATGGGGGTTTAACGTCCCAAAGCGACTCGGGCTATGAGGGACGCCAATGTGAAGGGCTCTGGAAATTTCGACCACCTGGCGTTCTTCAACGTGCACAGACACTGCACAGTACACGGGCTTCTAGAATTTCGCCTTCATAGAAACGGCTCAGTAGCTTAGCACTCCAACCACTGAGCCATCGCGGCGGATTCATATAAGTTTCAATGCCGCCATATTCATTGCTTTCTTTTTCTCGCCACATTGTCAGGAATAGGGGGTATCGTCTCCTGACTCGGCTACTTGACGACGCCATTATCGCCGCTGCTTCCGCGAACGGCATTCCTCGCAGATGCGTGTCGAATCATGTCTCGAATTCCGACACATCCGCCTTTACGTTGGTTTTCAAAGAGTCCTCCCAAGGTCCGAATTCGCCGATCTTAACAATGTGCAGAATAGCCTGCCAACTTTATTTCCCTCTTATGTGCGAAGCGCAAACGTCACTGTTGGTCTGCGCTTGTTTTTTTTTTCCGAGCCTCGCACATTTCTCTCTTGGACGGGGAGTGCTCTCATCGCACTGTGTGCCGGCAGGAAGCGTGGCCTTTAGTGTTGTGAGCGCTGGTGCACGTTTCTACCCGTTTTTTCCACGGATTACGTTATTTGCTGTGCGACGGTGTCTATTGCCCGCCGTTGATCATCCAACGCGGCGATGGTGTACTGCTGCGTACCGCTTTGCAAGTCGCAGTTGGGTAAGACTCAGGGCGTTTCTTTTCATTAATTCCCGAGTGATTCAGAACTGTTTGCAAAGTGGCTCAAAAACATCTCCAGAGAAACTTTCGTCTTCAACGACAAGTCGGCATCGAGTGTGGTTTGCAGCCGGCATTTCCTCGCGAGTGACTACGTTTCAGGGTGCCGCATCAGAAAACTTTTGCCTGGTGCTGTGCCAACCGTGTTCGATGAGTACCCGTTGCTACCTGGTGCCCAGTGAACTGTGACCTTTTCTTCTTTTTGTTTGGCGCTCTTCTCCACAGCGTTGTTCATGCCATTTTCTTTGATGGGAAGTTGTTGATCACTCATGTACTAAACCGACTGAATCTGAAATAGATGTGCGTCAGTCGCGATGCTATAGATATGTAGAGTGTTTCAGCCAACTTATATGTTCTGAACGTAAAACATATTCAAGTTATGGATCTGAGCGCACCGCATTGGACACCTTGAATTTAGCTGTGAATAAATTTGTTTTCGTTTCTCTGAATCCGTCCAGCGTCATGAATTCATGCTAAATCCGCTTTCGTGCAAAACAAAAACGGCAGCGCTTGAGATTTCAGGAGCTATATTTTATACGCTTCGGAATTCTTAGGAATCTGTCATATAAACGCTTCAGGTCGCTTATAATTCTACACACTGGTTAAAACCCGTCAGTAGGCAAACTGAAGAGGCTGATAGATTTGTTTCTCTCCAAATTTAACGGGTAGAAAGTGTTGACGTGAGTGTACCAAAGCCTCATGCGACCATGCAGTCATACTGAAGAAGAGCACGCGATGGCGCGCGGTAGTTATTTTGTTGTTTATAACTCTTAGCTGTCAAATCGAAGAGGCTGATTGCGCGGTCTTTGCATAATGCATAGGGGTGAAATATCAGGACCTGACGGTTACCACTCACGCGGGACGGACTTGGCGCGGGCGCGCGTTCTCCTTCCGCGTGAACGGCGGTCGCAGCGGCGGAGCAGTGGGGCAGTGGCGACCCCACCGCGGTGCGGTGGGAGGCGGAAACAGACCCCATTGCGGAGGCTGTAAGAAGAGAAGCGCGCGCACCCCTCGAGACCGGCCGTGTCACATCCAAGGAGACGCCGATAACTACCGCCATCCAAAAGCACTGAAAAAGGCAACAAATTGTTGAACACCGAATAGCTGTCAAGTCTCAACATTGATTTGGCGGTGCTTTAGGAATGTGTGTAAGAAGTGGTGGCGTAGGCGAAGAGGGGGGGGGGGGCGGTATGCGTCTTAATATCGAATGGGGGGGGGGGCGGGCCCCCCCGGGCCTCCACTTGGGTACTTGCCTGGCTGAAGGAGTAAATATTAACTGCCCAATTATTCTCAAGCTTGCCGCTTCGACAATAAAGCGCTCACCGATAAATTCCTTAAAGGGACACTAAACTGAACAATGATTTCTTCTGCATCAGTAAATTACAGTTCTACAACACCAAAAACGCCACTCTTAAAGCGGTAAGACGTTTGTAAGCCAAAAAAACCATAAGAACGAAATACGGGTGGCGATGCCTACTTAAGTTCCCGCACTTGGGGGCTGTGACGTCTTGGATTTTGATGGCATCTTCTAGCGCCTACTAATTATATATAGCGGTACAGATTGACTACATTGTGTTCTAAAGGAACCAAATATTAAACATGCCAATTTTCGGAAACCTCTATTTAGCCAACGCGGCCCAAATGCGAAAGCATACTTTGGTATCCCTGACGTCACGCTGACGTGCCGGCGCTGGGGTTTCGGCGCGAAATTCAAATACTGATACTTAGCCTTCATTTTCTCATCTAATAATCCAACTAGTTTTCTTTTAAATGACTGCCTGCAGGGTTCTCAAACCATGCTTCATTAGTCTAAACTGATTTATTGTTTCGCTTTAGTGTCCCTTTAAATACGAACGTCAGTGCACGCGAACGTCAAGACTTGAAAGCTTAATCCGCGCAGCTTAGTGCAGATGTCTGCTGAGTAGAAATCTTGATGGTAGCAACAGTTTCGAGATATCAGCCTCCACGTTGTGCTACGAAACTGATTGGCGTTACACTTAAGGCTCACTCACACTCGGCCTACCCGACACCGATTTCGGTCTGCCGACTGTCGGCAATCGCATTTGTTACCTTCGTGTCGGCGCCTCTGTCACACTGTACCGACGCCGAGCTCTTCGCCTACCGTCGGCACATTGTCGGCGTCGGTACAGTGTGACAGAGGTACCGACACAAAGGTAACAAACGGCAGACCGAAATCGGTGTCGCGTAGGCCTAGTGTGAGTGAGCCTTAGCGCGGTTTACAGATATTTTGAGACTCATGTCTCAACATAAAAGTACTACTCACATATTAGCGGTATATTTGAGATCTTTGTATAATACATCAGATTTCCCCGCTTTTTCATCTGCAACAGCACATCAGACAATGCAGATTTTTTATAAAAAGCTGTGACCGCGAGACACCTATCGTCTCTGCATATGAGCTCCACAGCGAGGCGTAAATACTTTGCCGCTGCTTAAGTTACACTGAAAAGACTAGTTCACAAAAATGTATTAATTCACTTTTTTACCATTGCCTCAGGGGCAGTTGTGCCACCGGATGTGTCACCAGAATATTTAAAGTAATTTACAAGCACCATAGCATCAGTATTCAAACAGTAAAATGCTTTTCGTTGGCGATCTTATTATACCAGGCGTTGACTGTGAACGACTGCATTCTCGTGTGTACCCCGGCAACCAGGTGAATATTCTTTATGACATTATATTGTCACATGACCTTATTCCAGTCGTAACTAATCACAGTGCAGGGCTGTTCGAGCTCTGTCCCAGATATAGTCTTTATTTCGCACATTTTCAGTTATTGTTGCACTTTCGTTGAGCGTAGGATCTCGGATCAGAACATTGTCAGCGTTTTCTTACCCATTTTTGGTTGTAACGCGCAGAAGCAGAAAACACCCTTTCAGTGCTTTAAAGGTTATTCCCGGTCCGATGACGCATCCGTAATTAAACACTTAGAAACGTGTATCGTTGACTTGGGTGACACTGAAATCTTTTCTCCATTACTGCAAAGATAATTATAACTGAGTCGAAAAAGAAAATCTGTTAGCATACGCCTTAGTTGTTCCGAGATATGTTTCATTTGAAACGCAAAACCAAAAGATTAAAATGGAAAAGTCACCGCCAAAGCACTCCGCACAGACGGTTAACCAGCGAAGCTGAAACGTGCGGCCCCGGTGTTCATCACTGGGTTAATCCCGACAGTTAATTAAACGACGGCTTGGTAGGCTGCCGGATCCTCGGTACGCAATTGCCGCTTGCGCTCGGTTCCACGAGCCTGTCCTTGTGCTCGGGCTGCAGCATCGGCGCGGTGTAAACGAGCTCGTTCCAGGTTCTGCTCACGTCATTGGTGATCGAAAGCTGCCTGCTCCTCAGGAGTACGTATGATGCGTGGCCTACACATTTCGCAGCCAGAGGGAAACTGCTGCGCGCGCGCTCGGCTGCGACGGAGAGCAACGACGTCACTACTGGCGCAGCTAATCGCGCGCCACTTTTTCTCTTTTCTTTTTTCGTGCATGCGCATGGGGTTGCGCCGGAGGAGTTTTCGGCGTACAGGCGGCAGACGGACGGAGTAATCGGCTAGCCGTATACAGCTTCACTGTAAAATTCTTCACCCCTGGCTATAGCTGAAGCACAAAGCAGCCTTCCGCGTGTACTAGATCAGTCAACTAATTATTATTTTACCATGACGCTACCTAACTTTATCAAACCACCCCGAATAGGTTCTAGGACTATATGCCATTGAGAAGAGGTGATCGTTGTCGCAAATTTCTGCTGAAGGCATTGTCATCACAGATAAAAGAACATTGCGTAGCGTTTTAATGCTTATTTTAATAATGCATTTTCAGCGAACGGTTCCTGCACAAGGAATGCCGTTGAGATCAGCCCTTCGGATGTGAACTTCATTAACTATCAAGGAGCGGGTCTACATGATGTTCGATCTAAGAACTAAAACTTTTTGTGAGCCTCAGGACTTATCAGATGTCTTTCTGCAATGGTACTCCGAATCCCTTGCAAAGATTCTGTTAATTATATTTCCACTTCTCTTTTATCTGCAAAGTTGCCTGGCGACAGGAAGACAACGCGAGTGGTGCCAGTGTTCGAAAAGGGTGACCGGATCTAATAAGGAAACTACGGGCCAAGCTGATTAAACACATTCTTTCAAAATGCTTTAACGGATTCCTTGAACAGAACTCGATTTTAAAGATATTCCAGCATGCTTACAGAAAGGGATACTCTACAGTAACTCAGCTTGTTTCATTTACTTGAGTCACTTGATTCGGTTCTCGATAATAAGTGTCAAACTGATTTTTTCTACATTTTAGCAAAACATTTTATAAGGTCCCTCACGGTAAATAAATATTAAAGCTTACAAAAAGTGGCATTCCTGTACTATATTTATCTTAGATTGCAGCGGCAGCGCACCTGAATAATCGCGAACAATTTGTAGATCTGGGAGAGCAGCACTCCGTATGTCGTCCGGTCACATCTGGAGTTCCATAGGGCAGTGTGTTACGCCCCTTGTTGATTTCATTATATGTGAATGGTATTGTGAATGTAGTCAACGCATGGATAAGGTTGTGCGCAGATAACTAACTTTTGTTCTAGCGACCAGGATGAGCGCAACACAAATTTAACTTTTCACACATGTTCACACAATGGTGAATGATCATTAATGTGGACAAAAGCTTATTTCTTTCTATATGTTGAAAAAAAAACTCCCTTTTCATACACACCTAAACTAGACCCTTCAACGCTCAAAAAAGGAGCCAATCGCAAATGCCTAAGCATCACCCTTACTAGTAATCTATCCTGGAATATTCATACTAGCAACGTATGCGCTTCTGCCATTCGAAAGCCTTGTTTTTAAAGCATAAATTTAAAAAGGCACCTTCTCTTGTCAAACTACTAGCATATTTCACGATTATTAGGCTAAAATTATAGTACGCTTGCGTGGCCCTGGACCCTTGCACTCAATTTAATATTTATATTCCTGAACGAATTCAAAGACAAGCTGTCCAGTTTTTGCATAACAACTTCTCTACATTTGCCTCACCATCACAACTAATGAACTCCGATAACATTCCCTCACTTGAAGCAAGGAGGAAGTGCTTGCGGCTTCAACTTCTTTACCAGTTAATTAACAAAGAGCTAGCCCTCGCCCCTTCACCGTATGTAACGCCGCTGGTTAACAGGCATACTCGACACCACTGCCAGCATACCGAAACTCTGTACTTTGCCAGAACTGACTCATTCACTCTTTTTAACGTGAAGCTTTCTTTGCCTTTTCCTTCGACTTGCTTTGTCAGATGGAAGAGAGGGCAGCTCAAAAAGTGCTGTCCCCTAGTGAGAGTTCAGATCTCAGCCGACCATCATCATCCATACAACCGGCTCAAGCAAGGTCCCCAACACCGCAGGGGTGAAGGAGATTTGGGGTTCGAGGCGGAGGTCATGTTCAGAACAGGATCAAGCCACCGTACTCTAGCGGGAGCGGCTCTCGGCGCCATATCACCGTATTGGAGCGTGCTGCCAGCGCCTTCGTAAGTGGCGATCGAGTTCTTCAGAACTCCACAACTATCTTTCCTTGTCGTTGGGAAAAAATTATCATAGGTCGGCACCATGTAAGGGAGAATTGGAGTATACCCAAATGACGTCTCTCCCTCTCCAGGTGGAACCGCAGTTCCTTCCTGATTTTTGCCAGTACTTCGTGCAGTCCCGGTTGTTTGTCCGTGAACGTTGCTTTGCATCTCGCCAGCCATACCTGATAGCTACACTCAATCATCAGCAGAGTAAACTGGTTTATCCCTTCTTTAGGGAGTGGGTTCATGTACCGGACAGTCAGGTATGGCACTCCCGGCAGCTTGAAAATATTTTTCACTCTTTCAATCAGAGCTGCCGGGATCAAGCACTCATAGAAGATGTGCTCAGGGGTCTCTTTGGCATTACAAAATGGACAGTTTTTGTTGAGACCACCCGTGGCGGATACAAAGGCTCTTTTCCTTATGGGCAGACATCCGCGTGCAAAGCGCCACATGAATGATGCTCTTCGAGCATCGAGGAAGTCTGCTAATATCAAATGCCAGTTCGGCTTTTCGGCCGGTTTGTTAAAAGGCACCATTTGTCTTGGTAACTTCGGTGACAAGTGCTCTATAAGCACTTTGGGCGCCGTACTCGTCAAATCAAAGTTCGGGATACTCTTCAATGTGCATAACGCATTTGCAGCTTCTTTATAAAAGGGCAGGGGAAATTCTGAACGGGGGGTGGAATGCGACAGTGGGGGACAGTACAATTTTCGTACTGAGAAAAAACGAAGTTAGAATCTTGGTTAAGCGAATGTCCGAGTCTAGGGCGATTTGCGTCCACTTGGTATGTAAGGCTAGTGCCATTACATTCAAGTCCGGAACGCCTAGGCCACCTTGGAATCGTGGCAGTTTTACTATTATCCGTTTTACTTGATCAGGGCCTCCTTGCCAGAGGAAGCGGAAAATTATCTTTTCTAGCTTCGTTTTTACTCCGCTAGGAATATCAAGCACACTCGCGGTATACATCAGGAAAGATATCAACAAACTTCTTATTATATTGGCTTGCGCCGTAATGGGGCATTTCAATGCGCTATAATTATTAACTTTCTGTCGGAGTTTCTCTTCTGCATTAAACCAGTTAGATTGAGAGGGTACCTTCCTATCAAATATATAGCCGAGCATCTTAATTTCTTTTTTTCTGAGGCAAGCCGTGCAAAAGTCCTGATAGTCCAAGCTCAGGGTGCAGGCTCATAATAGCGCTTTTAGCACGGTTAAGGTTTGCTCCGCTTGCTATAGACAGTACCGGTTAACTATTTTTAGTAAGCTATTGACAGAATTGCTGTCTGGTACCACTACTGTGATATCATCTGCGTATGCGAAAATCGGGGTGCAGTTTGGACCTACACGAAGGGGAAATTTGCAAATGCTGTCATCAGCGGCAATTTGTTGTTGTAGCGGTTCTATGGCGAGTATATACAGTAGTGGGCTGAGTGGGCAGCCTTGCCGCACACCTCTTTCCATTTGAAAATTTTCTGATGTTCTTTCCTGTACTAAAACCGCTGACGTAAGGCCACTGTACAAACACTGGATTTGTTTACGAAATTCTTCGCTAATGCCTGCCTGTTGTAATACCTGAAAGAGAAATTCGTGGCTTATTTTATCGAACGCTTTTTCTTGGTCTAGTGAGCATATGTACCCGGGCAAATTTCTTGATGTAGCCCACGCTAATAAGGTCCCTTAATCCTAAGCCATGTAATTCAGCTGATCTGCCCGGAATACAGCATGCTTGGTAGGTCCCGACTATGTTTGTTAGGGCGGGCGTCAAACGGAGCGAAAGGCTTTTGGCAATAATCTTATAGTCGCTGTTTAGGAGCGTAATAGGGCGCCACGCTTGGAGATCTGATGATTTTCCTACGTCCTTACATAAAAGGGTGATTAAGCCTTGTCTTTGTGAAACTGGTAGCGTCCCTTCTTCTAAGGAGGCGTTTACGAGGGCTGTAAAATATTTTGCCAGGAGGGGCCAAAATTTTGTGTAAAAAGCGGGCGGGAGGCCGTCTGTTCCTAGATTTTGTTTTGTTTCATTGCCTTTAGGGCTTCAAAAAGCTCTTCTGCTTGAAATGGCGTATATATAACTATGGGGCTGACTTCTGGGCTTTCCAAAGAGAAAGACGTGGGAGTGCAATTAGTTCTCTTATACAGATGCTCGTAGAAGGACCTAGCAGCCTCTGTTACCTCTTCTGGCTTTGTTGTTGTGACGCCCGTGGCTGGGTCTGTCACTTCGCACAGTATGTTACTTCTTGTAGCTAGGCGGCGGCGTAGGAGATGCCTAGAGCACCATATTTCTCTTTCCCACCTTTCCGCACGCGCTGTAGCTCGAAGTCGGTCCCATCTTTTGTTGAGCAAGCTGTGGAGCTCTTTTCTGAGTTCTACAAGAGCGCCCGCTATGCTTGGTCCTTGCGATAGTGGTGCACTAAGAATTAAAATGGCATCTGAAACTTTCTTTATCTCCTCACTTTCTTCTCTGGCTAATTTAGTGCCCCATGTTTGGAAACATTCCTTAACGTTTACTTTAAAGCATTCCCATGCTGTGGCGGTCGGCGGAGATTTAGGGGAGCTTTTTATCAAGTTGATAATGTTCTCAACTACGCGTGGATCTTCGAGAAGTTTTCTATTAAGGCGCCAGCATCCTTTGGCTCGCAGAGCTAAATCATACTCAGAGAAACGAAAGATTAAAAATTTGTGATCACTCAGTGCAGTGGGAAGCACCCACGCAGACTGTAGCGAAGGCGCCCTGTGCGTTTGAAGTATGCAAGCGGTCGATGCGGCTTTCGTAGCCGCGACCCGTCCATGTCATTCCTGAGCGGCCAGGCTGTAGGGTTTTCCACGCATCTATGAGCCCTATTTCATCTACCAAGGAGCGCAGTGTCTGTGCGCTATTGTAGTCGCGCCCAGTACGCTTAGGTGCGTCGCGGTGAGAGCGCCTATCGCTCGCTTCTAAGACACAGTTGAAATCGCCTAAAAGGATGACTTTAGTAGGACCGACTAAATAATGTTCTAATGATTGAAAATATTCTCTTTGACCGCGCTTACAGGGGGCGTAAACATTAATTATTCTAATACCATTATCTAAGTCAATGCTCAGCGTACGACCCGCGTTATGCCTTTCATAACGAAGTACTTTTAAATTTAATTCTCTAAGAAAAACAATTGCGACACCATCCGAGCCCTTCCTTCCAAAATTCCAGTACGATTTTGCGTCAAATTTTAAGTCAAATTGCTTCATCTGATCCATGTGGTGGATGTACGTTTCTTGAAGTGCCAGTATATCGATTTTCAACTGGCGTGCCAATTGTATTACTTCCGCTTGTTTAGCTGCTCTCGTCAAACCACGGCAGTTGAGAGAAGCTATCTTGAGCGAAAGAGCCATCTTGGAAGGACGGGAGAAGGTGCGCCTAAAATAAAGTTTTGAAGGCAGCCTTCCCCTAAGGGGAGGCAACGGCCGAGGGCAAGCCCTCACTAGATGACGAGTACGCGTTGTCGGACATTAAAGAGCAATCACAGCTGCTCAGGTGGCAGAACTCACACAGCGATTTTGCTTTTGGCATCTCTACAGCACTTTCTGTGTCGCTTTCCGAGTTGCATTCGTCACTGCTGCTACTTGCGAGGATTTGCCGTTTGCAGTGCGGCTTATCGCTCGAACTTTTCGAGCTCGGGCTTTCATTTCCGGACCCTGTAGCTTCCTTGGTAGGGGTAGCGGTCGGGGTATTCTTTTTGCTCTTTCGCTTTCTTTTGCTTGCGGTCTTTGTTAGCTCCCCGGCGACCTTTGCCACTTCTAACATGGGTGTCGCATTGTCGGGGGGCGAACTAGCCGGTTCCTCATCATGGTCTGCCTTGACCTCCTCCCCTTTGTTGCAGGTGAGTCCCTTGGGCTCCCTTGGGGCAGGGGGGGTATTGTTCGGCTGGGCCTCTTTGTCTGCAGCCTGAGGGGCCGAGAGGGGGGGCAACCCAAGTGCTGTTGGTTCCCAGTAGTCGGCCACGACTGTATTTTCTTTGTCTGCTTCTAGCCCCTCGCTAGTCACGGCAGCAAACGTTCGTTTTGTGCATTTGCTGACCGCATGGTCTTCCCCGCATTTGGGACATGGGTCGTTACAATCCACGTGGCCGTACATTCCACATCTCTCGCACTGTGGAGTGTCGCAGGCGGCGCCAAAGTGGCCTTCGCCGCCGCAGCGCCTCGCACGACCCCTTCAAATTCACATTGAACAGTCATGTCGATAACCTCCAGGAAGTTTGGTACTGGGGTCGACATTTCAATCTTGACACGGCGTATGCCGGTCGTAACCGATGGAAACCCTGGTGCACTCTCGCGAGTGACGCTCAGGACCTTCCCGTACTTCTCCATCGCCTTCGACAGTTCCACATCTTGATGCTCGGCAGAGTAACCAAATACTCACACTAGCTTTGCTCTCGTTCCTCTGTACTCAAACTGGACTGCTATGTCCCGAATCACGACGACGGGATTGGTTAAAAACCGCTCGACCACCGCGCGTGTCTTCAGGAAGATTTCATACTTTCCTGCCGTGAAGTCTTGCACACCTCCTAACTCACTCTTCGTGAACTTCGACGTCAAACATTTCGTCAGTTCAACGGTGGTCACGCCATGCGGGACGCGCCCGAAAAACGTAAACGGCTTAAGCCGCTTTTGGCTTGCCATCGCGGTTGGGGTACCGCGTGGCTAGCGCTTACAAGACGCACTAGAGAAACGCAATCTAGCACACGAGGAATGCGAAAAAGGCCTGGAAGGGAAGAGAAATGAGAAGCCGTTGGCTTACTCACCAAACCTATGAACTTTTCCACTGCTGCTGCTGCTGCTGCTGTCTGGCACACCACGTCGGGGAGTGGTTGGCACAGAAGGGACGAGAGGAACTAGTTTGGACCGCACCGCGTTCAATGAGCACAATGCCCTCTGGAACTCCCGGGTGGGTCGCCACATTAGCCTCTTGACAGCTGTAATTCGCCCGCAGCAAGCGCTTAGCTTTCTACCAACCTGAAAGTCCAGAGGGAAGCTAGATAGAATGGGAGAGAGGAGGGAGGAGAGAGAGAGCAGGTAGAGAATTGATAGAACCTATGCAGTCGCGAAACGAGTCGCCACTCTTCGTCGCAGTTCCCATACAAATACAAGGTGGGTGGGGAAAGGGGTGGGGTTGGGGTGCATAGGGAAAAGCTGACGCCAGAAAGCAAGGAAACGCTGGATAAACTTAAGTTCAAGGCACGGTACGGTGCGTTTCTGTTATTTCTGAACTAAAACCATGAAAATATGTCTAGCCGACACTTACGCAGGGCGTGCAGAAGCAGAGCAGCATTAATTAATGTGCACCGCAGGGTCTAGGCGACACAAATGATGCGGTCGCACGTGAAATCAACACTTCTTTGCCCGCCACGGTAGCTTAGCGGCTGTGCCATTTTTCGAGGTCTGGGATTTGATCCCGACCGCGGCAGCCGCGTTACGATGGGGGCGAAATATAAAACGCTCGCGCACGTTGATTTAGGGACATGTTACATAACACCAAGGTGCCAAAATTAATCTGGAGTGCGCCACTACGGCGTGCCTCATAATCCGATCGCGGTTTTGGCACGTACAGCGCCATAATCCAATTCAAGTTTAATGCTCCTGCCACGATGCGATGTGCCGTGTGAGGCAATGAAAATCCTCAAACCTCTCGGAGGTTATGAAACATGGCGCCCAACAACGCCTCAAGCAGACACCTCTCCCTGTGTGTTCTGTACTACGCAGACAAACAGCACTGGTGCACGCAAGGTAACGTTTAACATCAACTCACCACTCTCGTGTTAGCCTAAAGGTTGAAGAAATTAAACTTTCGCCGTCGACATCAACGTTAATTATCGTCAATCGAAGCAAACAACAGAGAAAGCTTCGCTCCCACAGTGCGTGGGATCAGCATAATTTTTTCTCCAATGGACCATCAATGATTAGAACTCCTTAAACTGCACATTATAACATGTCGCTTGGTTGTTTTCTAACGTGTCAGTAAATAGTTCTTGTTGTGTTTTCGTATTTTTGTATTTTTATGCCTACCCTGCATGGACCTTGAGTGTTTTACCCTGATACCCTGATTTACCCTGATACATACTTTTTCTCTCAAGTTTAATCTCCCATCAATTTAACCAGCTGGCTTTAATGCGAAAATTCTTTTATGAAAAGAAAGAGAAACCTTCAAGGGTCCTTATTTTCTAAACTGTCTTTTTTTTTATTTCTCGGAGGATGAAAACAAGGACATTACGGATTCCATGATATGAATTGTACCCCACGAGCAACTCAGGGCACACGCAAAAGACCTTACCGTGGTGCTCAGGCGCTTTTCTTTAAATATTGTAGTGCTGGGAAAGAAGGCGCCCATCGCTAGGCAATGTTTGTGTGGCGGCGGATGGCTGAAAGCGATCCATTTAATCCGGAACTAATTTACGAACGCAAGTGAGAGGGCCCACCCTCGTTGAGACGGGAGCTCTACCTACTTACACCATGATAAGAGTAGCGGACATCGCTGATGGTTTGTTGCGGAATAAACCTGGCGACTTTCATGGCTGTGTAGAATTCAGCGCAAACACGGCGTTTGCGGCGTATTCGTGGTGTACATGTGACTGAGAGTACAAGTTTTTCTTGTTTGAACAAATATTATTGAAAAAGTTTCCGTTTGGACACGTCGCCACATGCGATACATATACACGCACGGGCCTGTAGGAGAGAGAGAGAGTGCATGTGCGAGAGTGTGTGTGCGTGGGGCCCAGAAGCGTGTCTTAGAAGCGATATATTTATTTGTCTACGCCGGTATCTATAAAGGTGGACGGGGAAGGAGAGACAGTTTCCCCAGATGTATTCTGCTCGTGTTGAAGGCGATAGTTTGGTTCCCGGCCACCACGGGTGCATTGCGAATGGTACAGGTGTGCAAAAATATTTACGTGGCGATTAAGAAAAAAGAAAGAAACTTCTGCAAGTAAAGTTTGTTCCGTACGCCTGCGCTATTGCTACGACAGAGATATGATCGTGAAAGTATTGATGCGCAGGAAGGAGGAGGGCGACGAGGACAGGCGTTAACTGCCAATTGTTTGTTGTCGGGGAAAACATCTTGTTGCGGCTCGAGGTCGCGTTTAGGCCCTGTACTCTTCGTGCTCACTGATGAGTACGTCCGGAAATAGGAGTGAAGAAAGAAGGGTTTGTTTTACATATTTAACACTGGCTCCAGATATGGAAGCCTACTCCATGTTGGAGCTCATTCAGTGACTGAGCTCACATCAGGACACGTCAGCCACGACCACTCCACCAAAGGTCACCGCTTTTAAAACAGACAAGTTAAAACAAGTTAGCGCTGTGTGTGTTCCTATGTGTCTTCTTTTGTCCCGTCTTTTAATCGCGCTACCGTACTCCCCTTAAAACAGACGCCTTCCCCAGGAGACTAGACTGGGAAATCTGTTGACAGTATCTCGACCAATCAGAAACGTCGAATTCGCCGCAATATCACTCCCATGTTAAAGGGACACTAAAGGTTACTATTAAGTCAACGTGGACTGTTGAAATACCATCACAGAAACGTCGAAACGCTTGTTTCGTGCCAAGGAGAGACTTATTTTAAGAGAAAATGCGTTCTGAAGCGTCCGCGTACCTCTAGCGCAGTTCAAATCGCCCGCCCTCCGATCGAGGAGTACTGACATCATGGTCTCATAGTGACGTTGCGCCATCGGTGAGTAGAACAGCGTCCGCAGACGGCGCTACGGCTTTTCTGCGCAAAACGCGAACGCGCGGCCAGAAACAGAGCCAAGACAGAGCCGACAGCAGAGCGAAAGCGAGAGTATGGTGGCTAGCGGAAGGAGAAACGAATTACGTCCCACATTACGTCCCACGGTACACGGAGAGTCCGTTTTCGTTAAACTATAGGCTGCGGCGAGCTCGCAGCGTGGTCGGCGTGGTCTATGAGAAGCGACGAGCCTTTTCGCACTCGCAACAGGGCATAAAAATATGCGAATCGACGCAAAACTCGGCCTAGAAACGTGCTTCGCCACAGCCAGGGCTCAATACGACCCAAGCTGGCACGACCCAGATGTCGTTTCCCGCACCGCCACCAGGCGCCGCTACTATACCTCAAACTCCAGCGCAAGACGCCCATAAGCTGGTACTTCATTCTATGACGCTAACTTCGACGCTCGTCGCAATGGACCCTGACACCGACAGATTGGCTCGCGATGGTGGGCTCAACTTCAGCGATTTGAGCACCGACGAGCGCGACCTGCTGCTGAGGGCTCGCACTGCCGGCGTCGTTGCGTACTACGACGGCGGCCTCGACACCGGCTCTCCGGAGCGGGAAAGCAACGAGGGCTTCCCACGACATCACATGGACGTGGCATTCTCGCTGCTTGTTCCAAATGAAAGTTTCGCGAGCCAGCAGAACCCTCACAGCACGACGCGATAACGAAACTACTGAAACTCCAAAGCGTGCGTGGCGCAGAGTCGAGCGCGCAGACTCGAGCGAAAACGAAACCTTTCGAACACCCATATTACTGAAGGGCAACGTCAAAATGTTATTTTTTCTTAGAATCGAATAGACGTAGACAAATAGCATTTTTTTCCGTCTTATAATCGAATGAAATGATATTTTTAATACGAGTAGTTGAGTATTAGTAACACAAATTATGAGGAGTCCTTTCGTCATCGGGCTAGTACCGGAATGTCGCTGGGGGGTCTCAAATCGTGTTATGCATTTACCTCAATTTCTCGGTTACTAAAGCTCTGTTCGCGATTATATTGACGCCTTAGACGTTCTAGAACATTGCTCTACCACTTTAACTTGAGTTTCCGGTAACCTTTAGTGTCCCTTTAAAGCATCGTTCCGCCGGAGTATGTCTTCTATGTTGCACCCTCGCACCCGCATACGAGGCAACCACGTCACGATCTGAGAAACTCAAGCCTACGCAGTTCCCACGGTAGTGCTCGACGGCGGTCCCTTTCATCAATTGGTGGGCTCTCACGGCCAGCTTGTAGCGACCTCTTCACGGTCGTTACCTTGCCGCGTCTACAGAATCCGTTCTTTGTTGGCCCGTCAACGGCGGCGTCAGGGCTGCGTCTACGTCTGGACGGGCGCTGATGAAAGAGGGGGAGGGGGAAGGGGGAGCTGCCTCCAGAGAAACACATGAGGAATCGCGTTTGCCGTACTGACGTGTAGCAATTTGCTAGTGAGACTTTATCTGTGTCGCCTTCCTTCTGGTGTGCGTTTGAGAGATATTAGCGTCTGTGTACAGTGATCTTGTTTGCCTTTAGTTTGAGTTATTGATATTTGCTTCGGCATTACGTAGTGCGTTGTGTATCAAGCTTGTTGGAAAATTGCACTTCTGTGTATGTGTGTGTCTGTTTTAGTCTAATCAATTTTTCTAATTTTGTGCAGCTAGAGCATGTTAGTACAATCCATAGATGGGAGTTGGGATATTGAAAATATCAATACACAAACACTCCGCATCTGCTTTATTCATTCACAATTCGCCGATGTATGCTCCAGGCGTTGTTCGCAGCCTCTTTTACCGAATGCTACGTAGAATATTTGAGTGGCATCAAACAATCGCATCCTGCCGAGAACAATGCATTAAAAGAAAATGAAGGTTACGAAAGGCTTTCAAGGGTGCACTTGCACGTATCAATTCCTTTTACTTCTAGCTGCTGAGAGAAAGTATACTCTTGGACGGGAGGGTGTGCTTGGCACGTGCTCTTGCTTTTTTTTTTTCATGCTTCTTGACAAGTTCGACGAAATGGCCTTACGCTGAAACGCAATAAACTTTCGAGATGCACAAATGGAGTTACGATTGATTAAAGATGCAGAAAAAGTTATGATTCCTTAAAGCTATCCAGCATATCCACTTAAAAAAACAAAGCTGATTCATAAAAGTGTGATGGTTTCGGCTAGCTGGTTTTTCCCTGAGGCTGTGTGAAGCATCTCAAAGCGGGACCCAGAAAAAAAGAGGATGCGCAGCACCCTTGAAATGCGGCGCATGCCACGTGGGCGAGGCAGGCAGGTGTTTGAACGATCGTCTGCGTGAACAACGAAGGTTTACTGAGCCCTGCAATGCAGCGCATGCAAATGTACCCCGTTCATCGTAAAAACAAAAGTCATCTTCACGCACGTGGGCGATCGCACGAGCATCATTGTTGAATCAGCTATCATGGGACGTGAAGGATGCCAATGTATAAGTAAGCCCCTTCGCTGGCCTTATCACGAAGGGAGTTGGCATTCTCAGACAACGCCAGCGCGACCAGTAAGCGCCGAATGCATCTTTGTTTTTTGTGTTGCTTTGTTTTTCCTTCTGCTTTCTTCTTCTGTTCGAGACGCTATATCAGACAATAAAGCTACAGTTGACAGTAAGCGCTTGTCCTCGTTTGTCCCTTGTCTCGCTTCGCGCTGCTTCACACAGAAGCTGACTCGCAAAATAGTTCATTGTGGTCTCCAGTACATGGGTGGCATTCGTTGCAATTCTCAACAGTTAGAACACTGAAATCGATCGAAAGCACTGCGGGCACCCAACCAGCGATGACGCGCCCTTTCATTCATTCATGGACGGGACTTGCTATTGCCCAGCTGTCCCAATTCATTTCGAACATGCAGTGCAAAAAACTTCCTTCACCAACAGACTGAAGATGTCGCCTCCAAACTCAATATTGTGAGGCGTCCGCTCTTGTAGAACTTCCCGCCGTTCCTTTATGTACCCTTTCCATACAACTTAATCATGTCATACGTGGCAGCGTGGGTCGCCAAACTCACTCATGCGTCGACTCACTCAGATTTAGAACGACCTGTGAGCCTTAAGTGAGCCCGGCTGAGGAGAACTTTGGTGAGTTAAAGTCCGAGTGAGCCGCAAGAAAATAAATAAATAAATAAATGTTATGTAACATGATCTTGAATTGTAACGCCAAGTTACACAAAGACTAGAAGCAGACAGGATGAGCGCTGTGTGGCAAGCTTCTAGTCTCTGTCTGTGTCACTTCGCGCTACAATTCAAGATCATGTTACCGTACCAACTCGCCCAACTTTCTATCCTTTTGCAAATGTTATGTATGTTGCGAGTCTCGGTGAGCTCAGTTCATTTTCCAACAAAAAAATAAGAACGAAAACAGAAACAACAGATCAAGCACGAGAAAACCCGGTCGTCGGTTGCGCCGTCGGGCAGCTCCACACCGCCGCCCCACCCCCCTTCGGATTTCCTTTTCCCTCCCAACAAAAAACGCACTCTACCAATTTTACGCCCGTCCTTATCGCAGCTGGAGCCGCTCGTTCGAGACTCAAGGCCATGACCCCCCCACCACACTTTCCGCGCATCTTCACTGCAGGCAGGTATGGAAGGGAAGTGGGGAAGGGCTGGCTGACTCAGTGGCACAGCAAGGCACATGGGAGCAGTGTTTTCGCCGACAACGTTCGGTGACGCATGGATGGGCGGGCTTTAGTGTGTGCCTGTGTAAGCTCACCTTTTCACCTTTGCGGTCAAGGTGAGACAGCGCAAGGCAAACACTACGGCGCTGTGGGCTGCTGTTACGAGAAGTAGGCAAGGTGGACGTTTCCCACATTTCTCGAGTCTGGTAGGTTTGGTCTGCTGCGCCCGCTCGACGCCTCGCCGGGTTTGTCGGCGCTCTTCCTTTCTGCGCTGGAGCGAGGGCGGATAATGTTCAGCGCGACTGACAACATGACATTACACGTTCGCTGGTTGTGCTGTGCCTCTACGCTTGTGGCTCTGGTTGCTTCTGCGGATCGATCACACTTGCTCAGTGTCCCCAGCGCTGTCTTCTCCGACGAAAAGGTGAGCTCTACTTTCAGCAATGCTCTTGTGAACCGCAGTTCTATTGAATTTCGGCGATGTAGCTTTCCCGCGGACACACTGGTGTCTCGGAGGACACCAAGCAGCTGTAGCCTCGGCAAGCCATCCTCCTCTCACGCCGACCGTTTTACCTTCTCGTCGGGGCCTGCGTCTGCGCGATCACGCTTGGGAAGTATAGGCCTTTAACCGCTGATTGACCTTTTCAAGAAACTGCGGTGTACGCGGTAGCCTCTTAGCGGTGCCCTCATCACAACTGACCTTCTTCACGCGCTCTTCTCCGGTCTATTCTCGCGTGGCGCGCTCAGTGCATAGAAATTAACGGTTGCGCGTCGCGTGGCGAGGGCCTATTTCCCTTTAGCCTTTTCATTTCATTTGTACGACCACGCTTCAAGATGGTCACGTGACACTCTCCTTTCTAGTTTTCTTCGTGTTTGGTGCTCGGGTTCAGGCAGGTTGACTGTAAATATAGATGTCAGTAGCGTCACTGTTGGAAAGGCGCATCTGCATTTACGGCACGACGTGGTGTCGTAGACAAAATTACTGTTGATTCTGTGGACGAACGAAAAATTAGGAAAATCTCAGCGCCCAACAAGAATCGCATTAAAGTGTACCATTAACGTAAACTAGTTTTCTTTGTGCCCACTTTTAGCAGAGTCCACATTTGTTTACTACGAGACAGGGCCTGCTCACCGCACAGTGCCGCCCAGACGGGACCGAGTTCCATCCTGAGCTTTGAAAAACGCACGCGTCCGCCTCACAAGCGAAAGCACGTGAGTGCCGCTCGCACACGTGCATGCGCAAACACACGAATAAGAATTTGTATATTAAGATCTCTCAAGCAAGTTTGATCGTTATGCGAAACGCCCTCAGCATTGCCGAGGTCCCTCGTCATCGTGACAGTGTGATGCACAGGAAATGAGGAGGAAGTTTAGTGTACAGTACGCCGTGGGGTTTTGAGCGCTCGCAATAGTTGTGCGACGCCGTTTCGTTGCGTTTCCGAGAACTCGCAGCAGCTCGCCCTCCTCCTTACAGAATTTGTCGAGGGATCAAATGCATTAATAACTGCATTGCCACTGCAAAAGATGCTGCAAACAAATTCTTGAACGCTACGCATCGTCAAGACAAGTAAAATATGTATTTTTTCATAAAAGAATATACTCGTATGTCCCAAACATTGTGCTCGAAATAACTTATATCTGATAATCAGTGCTTCCATGTTTTCTGTCTATTTAATACGTAAAGAAAATATCACACGAACTTTAGAACTATATCAATTTGAAACCAGCAAAGCAGTGCATGCCGCTGATATGAAAAATATAAAGGCCATCAAATGAACAAGTTGAGGACAAATATTTTAATGAAACTTTGTTAACCTCCCTGCCTTTCGCTCATTTGCATCAATCTCTCTCTCATTCAAGAACCTTGTTTGCATTTTTGTACATATGCAACGACCAGGGGAAAATCTCAATGACGCTGTCCTTTGTTAGAATGTACTGCGCAGGAGCTCCTGTCATCGGTCGTGTATTGTGAGTAACTACACCGAAATTAATGCCGTAACAGAAAGCACATATAAAAAGCAGGAGTTCTGCAAAATATGCGAGGGCGAGTCAAATGAAAGTGACCCAATGTGAATGTATGACTAACGGCGTACTTTATTGAAAAGTATTATCCATGAGTATTTAGACATTTGACCCACTGACTAACAAGTCGTGCGATTCCCGCCTCACAAAACTTCTTGGGTTGCTACTTCAAAAAGTCTGTAACTGACTCTTTCATGTCATCGTCCGACACGAATCTGGTTCCCTCGAGCTGCTCTTTTCAAATGCTCCAAAATGTGGAAGTCACAAAGCGACAGGTCTGGGCTGTATGGCGGATGTAGCAGCATTTTACACTTGAACTTTGCCAGTGTTGTGTTAACCACATCAGCGTCGTGGGGACGGGCATAGTCATGAAACAAGATGATTCCATTCGTCAATTTTCCACGTCGTTTGTTCTTGATTGGGACCCGCAGCCGATCCGACGTTTTACAATATCAGAAACGATTGATAGTCTCTCCAGGTTTAGCAAATGGCCGCTGAAAACAAAAAAAAAAAGCCAACAATACCTTTCAGGCAGAAATGACGGCCTTTGCTTTCCTTGGGAGTGGTGAATTCAGATGTTTCCACTGTAAGCTTTGCCGTCGTGTTTCAGGCTCGTAGTAGTGGCACAATGATTCGTCCCCGGTCCCAATTGCAGACAAAAAGTCGTCAACCTCATTGTGATACCGATTATATAAGTCAAGGCAGCGCCGAACCTCTCCCGTCTTCTGGTGGTGGTTCAAAATATTGGGCATCCATAGCGCTCACAAGATCCGATAACCGAGGTGTTCATGAATTATGGTGCGACACGAACCGTGACTGACGTTCACACGCTCTTCCAATTCACCGAAGCTTATCCTGCGTTCTTGTCTAATCAGCCTTTGCAATTTTGTTGGGGTGATTGCACGGTGGCTTTGGCACGGTCTTGGATCGTCTTTGCAACGTTCACGTCCTTTGAACCGTTTTTTCCAACGCTTTACAGTGGCCAATGAAATGCAATGTTCAACGTACACGGAAGCCATAAGGCCACTAATTTCTTTTTGGACAACATATTCAGCTGCCAAAAACCTCACGTCACCACGTTGTTAAATTGGGGAGTGTCCATTATGCCACGAAACCAAGTTCAATCCAGTGTACGAGGGCATTAAAGGGCGCCTCACTAGGCCGCATTGCAAATTTTGGGTATACGCTGGAAGTTGTTACGGGTCCTCTAGGGAGTGTTTTGCCGGAAATATTTTACAAGTCGGCTCATTAATAACCGACATAAAAATATTTCAGTGCCGCGAACCAATGATTTCAGGAGGCGAGCTCCATTGCATAGTGACTCTCTCTCCACTCGCCCCGTCTAGCCTCCGCAAACGAAATTCCTTCCCTGCGTTCCCCCATACCGGATCTCGAAGATCGCGTGACACATACGTCATGGGCCCTGTCTTCACTTCTTTTTTCCTCCTCGCTTTCGTTTTCGACGCCGAGCACTTTCGCTGGCGGCGTTGCGCGCGAGCTGTTATCGTTTCGCGCAGCGCACAATTTTGCGCACTGCGCACAAGGACACATGACTAGCGGTATAATTCAGTGCAACACGAATACTGAGGCAGAACAAGCGGATCGAAGAGCATGATCACGGCGCTGGAACACAGTAGAAAATGTCATAGAAAATGGTAGAAAATGACGGAAATGAAAAAAAAAAACTTAAGGAAAGCATGTTGGTCATAATCGAATGCCTACTTTGGGCACCTAATGTGGCTACCGAAGGAATATCGAAGAAAACGTGAGACGATTGGTCCACAGAGAACCATTGGCATACTGCTCGGTATTCTACGCCGGCGAGACAAAATTTTGCTGAGAGGTTGCTTGAATTGCAATCCGTCTAGTCCCCGCAGTGATGGCGGCGAGCGACCATTAATTGTTTCTTTTTCTCGTCTGCTAGCCAGAAAGCGTTCAAAACTATGCCAGGCGAAAATCCACTCGGCCAGAGAAAAACGAACGCGCATTGAAGTGCGCCGCGCGGTGGTCGGGGCAACACGAGAAAAACGCATACGCTCTGGCTGGCTCGGGCAGCCCGCGGGTAGCGAAAACAAAAACAAACAAAAAATTGAAAAGGCTCAATGTGTCCTCGCGAATAAAAGTCAAAGTAGAAAAATAAATAAGATCGTAGTTACCTTCGCTTGCTTTATTGTCTTGACATGGATGCTTTGGCGCAGGTGAAAAAAATGTTCATATTCTTTTCTATGACCTGACGGCACAAATGAGCCACCACAACGCTTTGTCTCATCGGACCTCGCTGCGTGATTTGCCAACTTGTCTGAGAGTGCGTTGATTTGGCTTGTCTCGTTGTATGATCCTATGTACGACTTTAGGAAAGTCAATGCACCTTTGGCGTCAAACGTTTATAACAACAGTAAACCCACAAAGTTCCAGAGTTGAAAATCTAAAGCACGACTTTCGAAATGTCAATGCACCTTTCGCATCAAATGTTTATGAGAAATTTATACCCATAAAGTTTCAGAATTGAAATCCGTGCGCTCCGTAGATTCCGCGGCCTTCGCGAGATGCCGAGACGAGCCCGTTCGCCATCAAAACGCCCTTAAAACTTCGTGCTCAGATGGGGCTCCTTGCGTTACGATATGTGACTCCCGGTGCATGGGCGTTGCCGCAAAATCCAGCCCGATTTCGCAATGTTCGCGCTAAAATGTATTTTCGGGCGTGAAAAGGACATTCTAGACAAAATACAGCATGATTTCCGGCGCGTGGGGTTGTTTTGGTCGGCGGCGCACGACAGCACGAAAAAAGTTTCGGGAGATGCTGAACCCCCATAAGCACCCCCCCCCCTCTCCCCCTGGCTACGCCCCTGCTCTGCTTTCACAGGAGTGAGTGTAACTGTGGTTACCACCTTCATTTTCACCTTTTCATCCACATTTGAAAATAAAAAGCTGGTGGAATAAATTCGCGTTGTACGGACATTTCTTATATTTGTAAAGTGCTTTCCCCCAAGTACACGCCTACGTCATGGCTCATTGGCCCCTGCCGTCGTTCTGTCGATAGACGCGCCAAACCAACTCATCGAAGGCGAAGGCAGCGTCACTTTTCTGCTCACTACAAACGAAGGCTTATCTGCACATTGCAAGTCAAGAAAACACGTATAGTAATAAAAAGTATACTGCATTTCAATAATAATAACACCGCGTACGCTAGAAGGTCACGTGGTGGGCCGCTTATGCAGCTTCATGTTTTTGCCGCGTGGGGTGCCAAAGCTTGGTCACTCTTCGCTACTTTTAGCGATGAATTAAAAATATAAATCCACGTTTAGTGAGAAAAACATGGCTGGTTCTAGTCACTACGATAGGGAATCATTCCATCAGCGGGGTTATCTCGATTCAAGTTCTGAGCGGTTGTCTGTCTCTTTATTTTTGTTGCGCCAGTTATTAATACCGCGTTCGATCTGTTCGAATCTTGCACTGGTATAATAGTTATAAAGATGTACCGACTCGCCCAGCTAGCTACAGTATTGGTTTAAAACAGGCTGTATTGCTGTACAACGAAAGGCATGTAGCAAGTTAATGCTTACTCTACAGCTCAATTTTCTTTATTCGCTGTGAAATGCAAAAATTAATGAGTTCAATTAGGCAAGCTGGGCCACAGTGACAGTACCTTAGTATAGGATCATCAGTTTGCTTCAGAGGTGATAAAATCATGAGGTAGTTGTATTTCATCTAATAATGCAAGCTGTCTCCCATTAAGCTAGCAACACCACAATGAAGAGCGAAAGAAAATTAATAGTAGCCGCCTTTCAACTCGGTGTTTTGACGACCTTCGTCTAGAGACTGCCGTGTCGCACATGATCTTCGTATAATGCCATATTTTAGCTTTCCATTTGTAGCAGCTAATCAAAATACAAACGCGCACGACTTAATTATAACTCGCCGCAGTGGCATCAGAACCACCACATATTGAAAGAACATCTCTGGTCGCGTAATAAGCGAATGTCATGCGATTATCAGATTTATTATAATACAGTTATCGTAATATAAAGTATATATAACCCGATATGATGTGAGGGTTATATATATTCCTCAGTTAAATTCTGTCACTAGTACTCAACCATTCGTTGCAAAAAACATCCGTGTATTGTCTCATATGACGAAATAAAATGCTGCTCGTCCAGTTCTGTGTCATTTTTTAGACAAAAAAAAAAGACTATTGAAATTACCCTTGACGACGACGCGGGCGGTCGAAAAGTTTCGTTTTCGCTCGAATCTCGCGCCGCCCACGCTTTCGCGTTTCACTAGTTTCGTTATCGCGTAGCGCCGCGCTGGTTTCACTGGCTGGCGAAACTCGCAGAAACCGCAAGCAGCAGAGAATTCAACTTCCATGTGATGTCGCGGAATGTCCGAACGGTCAACGCCACTTGACCAAAAAGCAGCTGCAGCGGCGAATCTTGGCTCGATACCGCCGTTTGTCGGGCGCCGTTTTACTCGCCGACGGCAGCCGGCCCGTACCCAGGATTTTTTTTTTTTTTTTTCAGTGTTGGGGGGGGGGGGGATACCGTTCGCCATAAAGACGCGTAAACCCGCAAAAGAAAAATGAAATAAGGTGTATCTCACAGGTACGCCTCTTCAGATGCACCTCTCCTTTACTGGACAAATACGGAACTACATCAAATGGACTCGCGCAGGAAAGAAGCGCAGGAAGAACACTGACAAGAACACGTAAACATGCGAAAGTCTAAAATATAGATTTCTCGTGGCGTTTTTCCAATTAGGTCTAGAAGAATTATAGAGAAATATATATTTGCGGAACAATCGCAATTCTTTTGAATCCATCGTTTCATGATCCACCAAGTGCGAAAACCGACTCGTATTATGATTTAGGAAGTTGCGTAGCGATGCGTAGCCGTCGGTCCCGTACAACCGCGTAGAGCGCCGGACGCTACGGTTGTATACGTACTGTGCCCCCCACCGCGGAAGGTTAAAAAAAAAAAAACGCCCATAAGCACACCAGAGGAGTGGCTACGTCAGGCGGCTCGACTGATAAGTGTAGAAGGGTCATTCAAAACACACGGAGACATTATTTACTACCGGCGGCGTTTTCTCTACTTCCTTTTTAAATAAAATGATGTTGATCCATAAAGATTTTCATAAACAAAGGTTAAATTTGTTAATATTTGTTTGTCCTTCCTCTTTGGCGGTTGCCTCGGCCCTCTCCCTTAGTAGATAGCGTAATTTCTGCACTAGTTGCTACTCTTGTTTCCAGATGCCAATTCGCGCGAAAAGTGCCGAACAATTAGGGAAAAACCACACCAGTAACGGGTGACATTCATATTGCTTATGGGTTTGACGGTTAATGCATGGTTCGATGACGGACGCTGTTTTGCATGATCTTATTTTCACCTTATCTGACCCATATCGCAGGTATATGGTTCCGAGGATCTGCCAGCGTTGCGGCGAGCCGTCACTTGAGGAAATAATGAAGCAAAAGGAAAAGTTAAGCGCAACTGGCCTTTTCTCCGTCCGCAACTAGTTCCAAGAGCATACAGGTCAATTTACAACGAACTTAATCCCTTTCCTGGTGTCTGGATGAGTCTGAACAAAGAAGGTCGAACTAACGAAGGAACAGCGATGCGCGTGAGCATTGCAATAGATGGTGACAACCGAACCCATCTCGAGTTAATCGCGCGGGCACCGAATCGATGAGAAAACTGGCCTTCACACCCTAGGAGATGCCGATAATTACCTCCATCCAAAAGGAATGAAAAAGGCATGAAAATGTTGACCGCCGAATAGCTGTCATGTCTTAAGCTTGATTTGGCGGCGCTTTAGAAATGTGTGTAAGGAGTGGTGGCGTGGGCAGGTATGCCACTTAATTTCAGGGAAAGGAACCAGCACCCCCCCCCCCCTTTTGGGTACCTGCCTGGACGGCAGCAAAGGGTGGTAATGGCGTATGCAACGTCACCACTCCCACGGTTGGGTGGCGGAGATTTCAATTTCGAAAAATGCATTCCGACCCTTCAAATGCAATTTTCCCGTAAACTACGTATTTTCTTGGCGCGAAAGAAGAGTTGCGAGGTTTCTGGAATGGTATTTACACAGTCCACGTTGACTTGGTGTTTCCCTTTAGTGTCCCTTTAAAAGCTATTCACGCCGTACACGTACAGGTAAAGGAAGAAAGGAAATAAGTTTGATTTTAATGAGAGCAGCATTCCGGGCAAGTTGGTATACCATTACTTAAATGATATTGCGCGACAAAAAAAGAACGACACGGACATGAGAGAAGACGACACACCAAGCGCAAACTTTCAATTAAGTTTATTGTGCCACTGCGTCGAATTGTGAGAAGAAATATATCGGACAAACTGGGCGTTGCCTCAATGATCGGCTCCGCGAACACAGCAACAATGTAAAAAACGGCTCTGGTGGTTTCTTGGCGATCCACTGTCACGATCATGGATGCAAACCTCTTGAGGATCAATGCACGATTGTTTCCCGTGGCAGCACGCAGCTCATCCGTGAAATATCTGAAGCGCAGATGATCGGGAAATTGGGTGCTAAGTGTGTTAGCTTCCCGTCTCTGGCTCTCACAGAAAAAGAACTAAGTTTTTTGGAGGCGGCATCACATGACTCGTAACTATGTTACATGAATTCGCACTTCATTTTCTTGTAAGCGCATGCGCGGTCTACACTGCTTCCCATGTATAAAATCGACGCAGTGGCACAATAAACTTAGTTTAAAGTTTGCGCTTGGTGTGTCGTCTTCTCTCACGTCCGTGTCGTTTATATTTTTTTGTTTGTCGCGCAATATCATTTAAATTTGATTTTTTTTTTAAAGAAAATTAGGCGAGCGTGGTTTGGCCCTTAGTCCAGGGCGCGCAGGTAAACACGACGGTAAACAGATATTGCCTAGCAGACGACGCGTGGCGCAATTCACACTATCTGGTTCTGCCAGCACCCGCCAGGCGGCGACTCTGCTCAATCTCGTGGCCTTTTCCCCTGAACGTTCTGTCGCCCTTACAAGAGCCTGCAATCGCATCGTATACCGGCGGCACTAAAATTGCATCACTTTCAAATGATGACCACTGTAACGTTGTTTTGCACCTTTCAACAGTCTCAGGGAGAAGGCTTAAGATGAAGACCATACGTTGCGAATGAAATTTTTCCCGAATGTTGTTTGCGAGCGGGAATTGTCAGCAGTTTAGAGGAATAATTCAGGCAAGGCCATGAAATGTGGCTTGAGCAACTGCGCCGTTCGAATTGTATAGCACTTCTATATCATATACGGCATCCTTGACTTTGTAGCATTCACATATACGTAACTATGCAGTGAAATGCCTTCGTAAAGAAAATCGTATCCCCGTCATTTTGTTGTAAATAATGCGCACCATGCCGCTTACACTGGAGCAGACTTAGTACGCTCAACAAGACCGCAAGCTATTTAATACGAATAAGAGAGACTTGGTAAAATAAGGCGAAAACATTTTACGCACACTTCAAATCACGGAATGTGCGACTGCAGCCGACCTTCTTCCACTGAAGTATACACGGCATGCTTCGCCGTAATACGCGGGAACGACTCTAGTGAAAGCTGCATATCATCGAGAAAGCCACTATCGCCTCCCTTGCCTTGAAAATTCTTAGTTCCTTTACAGGCTGCTATGTTACAACACCCGCTGCTACGTTACAATAGGCAGCGCACGAGCTGAGCGATGCCTGGAAAAGTGCAGCATGGTCCGTAACACACCCTGACATCAGCGCGTCGCCACTCGCTAGCGTTGCCGCTCCGTAGCGTCTGTGGACGGCAGTGGCGGCATCGGGACGCGGCGTTCGTTGTAGATCCACAAACCGGCCTTGGTGGTGCCTTAATTCCTACGTTGTACGGGCACATTTGTTGTAGCGATCGTCGTTGCAGGGGCACTCGCAATACATGTGAAAATTGAGAATTCGGCCGGGTCGTTATCAGTGGCTCGCTACGTAGGAGAGACGTTGGATTTTATACGGAACATCGCGTTGACGCCGACAACGATGGCGAAAATTCGCCTGGAGCGTACATATAATCGATATCGCAATAAATCTATGAGGCCATAAATTATTAATTTTGTTCCTACAGTCATTAGAATTTTGCTTGCTTTCGGTTCATTCGCATCGGTCCATCAGTGGTCAGACGAGAATTCCTGCGTTTTACGTGTATTTGAATAGAGAGATCGTAGTTGGCCGCCATATAAAGCCGTATTTTTCAAATTTTTCCAGTACGTGACCCCTTTGGCCGTGACTCCTCCTCCTCCACTCCACCTTTATAAGCCTTTTGATAACTTACTTTTTTTCATTGCCGCAGGTTAACAGCTACATGTTAATTATTTAACATGTAGATGTGAAATAAATTAACATGTACATGTTATTTTTATTTCAAAGGCATTAACGCCACAACAAAGAGCTGCCAAAACTGCCAAAATACTTGTTAATGTTTTTTTTGACGAGGATTTGTTTCATCGTGTATTTTAATTTGAAAGATCTGTTTCCTTTCTAGATAAGAACTCTTTATCTATGCAACCCGAATTCTACGGTTTCGGTGAGACAAAACTTGCTGCGGTTGAGATGCCGGGTTCGGTGAAGTTTCCTTTGTGGCAGCCGAAGGTTTAAAGCGCCGTGTGTGAAGTGATTTTTAAAGAGAAATGGAAGAGATAAGTGCAGTGCCGTAACTGTCTCTTGTCTTGCCGTGTCGCCGTCCATCGCGTGTCCATAACTAACATTACACTTTGCATAATAAACATAAGTTCCAAGGTGGAATATATATATATATATATATATATATATACAGGTATTAAATAAACGTGATTTCAGCAATACGGTGTAGTTGTGTCGCTACATTGGGTGATTGCATTAAAATTCTCAGTCACCACGAGATCGGTTGTCGTTGCTTCTTGTGTGTGTGTGTGTGTGTGTGTGTGTGTGTGTGTGTGTGTGTGTGTGTGTGTGTGTGTGTGTGTGTGTGTGTGTGTGTGTGTGTGTGCGCGCGCGCGCGCGTGTGTGTGTGTGTGTGTGTGTGTGTGTGTGTGTGTGTGTGTGTGTGTGTGTGTGTGTGTGTGCGTACATGTTCGCGTGCTTGTGCGCGTGCGTATGTATTCCTCGTGTTCCGCAGAGTTTCACTTTTTCTTCTACATGCAACAAACCTGTTCGAAATTGGCGACATGGTGGCCGACATAGGTTTGCAGCTTCGCCCGATACTTTAATCATTGACAATGATAGCAGTGTATCAGACAAATGTACGACGTACCGTTCGCAGTTTTATCGACCGCATAAATATGCAGTGAGCCTATTCGCTTACAAATTAGCACACGTGGTGTCACGCCTACACAGCCAAACTTGCACCCATCACCCCCGATGGCACCGCCACAACGCTGGCGTGGTGAAGAGCGCAAATAGAGAGGAGCAAACGCTTCTGCCGCCTCTCCCCTCAACGCGTCTCCGAAAGACTTGCGAGGAGTGACGGCGCACGCACAAGCGCCAGCTATCGCGGCTCGCCCAACTTTGTCGCTGTCGGTGATCGCTTCCAAGATAGGGCGCGGACGGCGCACGGCCGGGCTATTGGAAGAGATGGCCGCTCGCGTGACGCCCTCATACTGCGTGCGCTTGATCCCACGTCTTCCTACATTGCGCGTGCATGAAGTCGACATCCTTGCAAGCTCACTATCGCAGTCTTTCCTTGCATCTCGAGCATACGGCGCGCGTGACGTTACAGGGTCTTATCGCACTTGGACTTCATTACGTAACCTCAACGCGACGCCATTTGGAGGGTCCACATAATTGCTATACAGCAATGGGACATTCACGCGTACACAGAACTCGCGTACAATAATATAAATGTTCAACAATAAATCCATTCTTCAAGAAATATCCTACGCTACAAGTGTTCGTATAAGAGCGCCTGCTAGGGAGTAGTGTTGTTGTACGTATACTCCAAATCCAATAATTGCGCGGCCCGAATAGTTCGCGAATCGGGGACTTACACAGGGCATACTCACGACTACTAAACTTCACGATTTCGGGCTCGTACCACACGGCTCATTTCCACAGCCCCGGGATGGGCACGTAACAGCATCTTCTATTCCGGAATGAAAGCCGAATGTATGAATGAGTAGTCTGACTCTATCGCGATGTAACTGAAGCACAGAAAAGATGGCAAGAGTTCCTCTAGGGGCCTCACTGATGAAGTCACTCTACACGGACATGGCTCATCGAAGCATGTCACTCCCTCTCTGTATGTGAGGCCGGTGATCATCCGCTCAGCATTTGAGAGGACTGACATGTTCCCGCACCCACGTGAACCGAATACGCTACGTTTTAATTAAGGGGTACAGCCAGCAGAAATAAGCCAACAAAATGTTCACTTTTTTCGTCCTACGTCTTTAGCATAGTCTACATAATTTTTCCCCGAAGATTTCGCGACATTTTCCCACCGCGCAATTTGCGTAAGGTAATGGAGCACCAAATTAAATAATTTCACGTCAACAGCGAAGGCGGCCGCCCGATACCAAACGGCGCTTACGGTCGAAAAGCTTACTTGGTCCCTGGTTTTCCTTGGATAAAAGCTTACAGTGAGTAATCGACAGACTCCAAGTCAGACGCTGCACGTGCGAAACGTCGGAGCCCGATAGTTGCTCGAATGGCGACCATGAGACCAGCACCGTTTCGGTGAAACGGAAGGCTATGTGCCGCTTCGAAGCGGTAAAAGAACAACACTCTGGGCGATCAGAAACGCGCATGACTCATTGAAACTCTTGGCAAAGAACTGCAAACGAATGCAGGCAAGAAACAACAATGACGACAGCTAAGTCACATGGGACAAATGAAACATATGCGCATGACTACGCTTCGGAATCTTTTTTTTTTCTCTAAAAGATTTCAGGATATTAATTTCAACAATGGGGCTTGGAAGTTCGTTCCAAGCTGCTATTGCCCGCAGTACTGCAGACTTATTAAATACGTTTGTGCGGCCAAGCGCACGTGCGAAACTGCGTGTGTTGTATCAAGCGGCGAGATATGCGAAACATTCGGGAAAATGGTAATGTGTGTTGGCTGTGAGCATGGGTAAACGAAATCGTAATGTCGGAGTTGTGGGACCTGTCAGTCCTCTTCCATCAAACCAAAGGTTTTCCATCTACGTCTTTGCTGCGCCTAAGAGGAAGCTGTAGCTCGGGAGCCAGCTCCAATTTCCGTATTCGAAGCGCAGAAGTGCTTTTGTGAGACAACCAGACGACCAATTTGAATGAAATTTGTTGCATTTGCGAGAACCAGTTAAATTCTAGTGACGGTAGAACGGAATGTCTATTTCGATTGCGGAAAGTTTTTTAAAGATGAACAAAAATTGGCAAATTAAAACAAGAAACTAGAAGCACGAAGTTTACAAATCTTTATAACTTAGCACCAAAAACAGCTATCGCAGTTCTAAAAACTGTGTCCGTTAGAACAACTAAAGCAGGCAAATTTCGATATATGAAATTACGGCTTGCGTGAATTTATTTTAATGTATACGTGGGTTTTGCAAGAGTCCTTCTGACAAACTAGTGGTTTATTCCAGGGCAAGCGTCCAACGCATCAATTTTCTCAATTTTACATGTATTATTACGTGCAGTTTAGAGAATTGTAATATCATTTATCGTTGATGAGTTATAATTGTCACAGCTTTCTCCAACAATTTTGTCATCTTCAACAACATAAAAAAAAATTGGCTGCTTAAGAAGAAATCCGCTTCTAGCTTCCCCACATTTTAACTTTTTCTTTTATATGCAACACACCTTATCAAATTTGGTGCGTTGGTAGCCCACAAAAGCGCTGTTTCTGTTCCCGTGTATTCAGATAGGTATAGGTGCACCCGAGCTAATCCTCCTCGACCAACGTCTACTACTGGACAATGGCGTAGCCAGAAATTTCGTTCGGGGGGGGGGGGGGGGGCTCATAACATCTCGGCCTCCTCCTTATAGAATTTGTCCAGGGATCAAATACATGAATAACTGCACTGCCATTGCCAAAGATGCTGCGCACTTTCAAGACAGGTCAAACCTGTATTTTCTCATAAAAGACTATACTCGTATATCCCAAACATTGTGCCCGAAATAACTGATATCAACGGTTCCATGCTTTTTTGTCTATTTAATATGCAAAGAAAATACCGCACGAACTTTACAACCATACCAGTTCGAAACCAGCAAAGCAGTGCATGCCGCTGATGTGAAAAATGTACCCGTCGTGGTTGCTTAGCGGTTATGGTGTTGCACTGCTAAGCATGGAGGTGGCGGGATCGAATCCCGGCTACGGCGGCCGCATTTCGATGGGAGTGAAATACGAACACACCCGTGTACTTAGCTTTAGGTGCACGTTAAAGATCCCCAGGTGGTCTAAATTTCCGGAGACCCATACTACGGCGTGCCTCGTAATCAGAAAGTGGTTTTGAAACGTTAAAGAAGAAAATGAAAAATGTAAAGGCCATGAAATGAGCAAGTTCGGGACGCATATTTTCATGACACGTTGTCATTCAAGAACCTTGTTTACATTTTTATAGATATACAACGGCCAGGGAAAAATATCAGTGATGCTGCCGTTTGTTGCAATGTATTGCGCAGAAGGAGCTGTCCCCGGTCGGGTATTGTGAGTAATCGCACTGAATTTATAGTCGCAAAAGACAGGCCGTATAGAAAGCAGGAGTTCGGCAATATATACGAGGGCGAGTAAAATGAAAGTGAACCGATGAGAATATATGACAAACGGGGTACTTTATTAAAAAGTAGTCTCCATGAGCATTTAGACATTTGTCCCACTGACTAACTAGTCGCCCGATTTCCGCTTCATAAAGCTTCTTGGGTTGCTGTTTCAAAGAGTCAGTAACTGACTCTTCCACGTCATCGTCCGACACGAACCTTGTTCCCTTGAGCGGTTGTTTTTTTAATGCTCCAAAATGTGGAAGTCAGAAGGCGACAGGTTTCGGCTGTATGGCGGACGTTGCAGCGTTTCCCACTGTTTGCCAATTTAACGTTAACCACATCAGCGACGTGGGGACGGGCATTGTCGTGGAGCAAGCTGACCCCATTCATTAATTTTCCACGTCGTTTGTTCTTGATTGCGCAGTCGATCCGGCGTTTCACAATATAGGAAACGATTGATTGTCTCTCCAGATTTAGCAAATTCGATCAGTAATAGCCCCTGACGATCTAAAAAAAAAAAAGACAACACCTTTCCGGCAGAAATGACGGCCTTTGCTTTCTTTGGGGGTGGTGAATTCGAATGTTTCCACTGTAAGCATTGCCATCGTGTTTCAGGCTCATAATAGTGACACCATGATTCGTCCCCGGTGACAACTGCAGACAAGAAGTCGTCACCCTCATTGTAATACCGGATCAGATGAGTCAAGGCAGCGCCGAACCTCTCCGTCTTCTGGAGGTGATTTCTATAATCTTGGCATCCATTGCGCACACAAGAGCCGGTAACCGAGATGTTCATGAATTATTGTGTGCCAGTTCATCGATGCTTATCCTCCGTTCTTGTCTCATCAGATCATCAACATTCGCAACTGTGTTGGGAGTGATTGCACAGTGGCTTTGGCCCGGTCTTGGATCGACTTCGCAACTTTCACGTCCTTCTTTGAACGGTTTGCTCCAACGCTTTAAAGTGGCCTACGAAATGCAATGTTCAACGTACACGGCAGCCATACGGCAACAAATTTCTTCTTGGGAAACACTTTCAGCTATCAAACACCTCACGGCGCCACGCTGTTCAACTTTTGGAGCGTCTATTATGTCACGCAACCATGTTCAACCCAGTGTATGAGAGCGTTAAAGAAAATTTATCCTCACACCTGCGTGTCACTTTTGTAAATAAGAGATGGCTGTGTGCTACGCGCATGCCTCGCACATAATGAACCGAGCCATTATTGCTCAAGGTGGGTAGGCTCACTTTCATTTGACTCGCCCTCATACATTAGAAATGCGAATGGAATATACAAATGCTTGATAAAGGGCAAAAACGTGTCACTGGAAACTAAGTTCACTGCACGTATACACCAAACCTCGTAACAACATATTTAAATATACGTATAAGTCTCCAATAAATCTACGTATTTAATAAAGGAAAAATTAGAAATGCACCCGTTCGTAGCAATTGCTACTCGGAGCTCCAGCTCCGGCTCGTCCAACTGGCTGAAGAGGCTGCTGGGACCCAAGACCTCCCACCCAGCCTGCATCTGAGGCGGCGGCACTCGCCCCCTGACCTGCGTGTTGGGGGGTGGGTAGATCACCTTATCCGTTGGACATTAAAGTTTATTCTATCTCTACAAATGAAACCCATACGGGTTCCCTTTATTAATTACTTCTTTCCACCTTGCGGGTTTCCGCAGAAATACTACGCCAAACGTTTCTTTGCTTCGTGCTGTCGATAAATTCGACTTCGCCCTGCCATCTGCTAGCCGCCTGGTTAGCTCAGATGGTAGAGCAGCTGCCCCGGAAAGGCGGTGGTCCCGGGCTCGAGTCCCGGACTGCGACGAATTTTCCTTGAACTCTGAGGCTTTTCTTTCGAGGAACCCGTATGGGTTTCATTTGTAGCAATTGCTAGGAACGGGTGGATGTCTGTTTTTACCTTTTTTAATTACTTTTCTCCACCTTGCGGGTTTCCGCAGAACTACTACGCCAAATCTACGCATCTAAGAAAAAGTCACTGTATATAACGCGTCAAACAAGGTAAATAAACATGTTGCGCAATCAAACATTCACAGATCACATAATCCTAAGCCCCCTCCATCCACTCCCCTAATGTATCGCGCGCGACCGAAGGCGGCGCGCTTCCTCCCCACTTTTCTCCCTTGCGCACACAAGAATGAACCACCATCGTCGGCTCACCCTGCACCCCCCCCATCGGTTTCACTCGCACATACAGCATGCGGCGCGCGGACACGATTTTATCGCCCTTGGGCTTTATACGGAACATGAGGGCGACGGCAGAAATGCGCCTGCATGGAGTGTCCATAGAATTGCTACCGCAATATAATAAGAATATCCGGTAACTGAAGCGTCTCGTGGCCCATTACTATTCGCAAAAGAAGTAACAAAATCGAACTTTCCCCATGCAACAATTCGCTGCCACGCAACATTGCCTTCTTTTCTTATTTTGTGGGGCGGGGGCACCGAATTGAAAAAAAAAAAAAACCTCAAAGGAAAGCATATTGGCCACAATCGAATGCCTGCTTTAGGCATTCGATTGCAGAGGCAGAAATAATGTGGATACCGAAGGAATATCGAATAAAACGTGAGACGCTTGGTCCATAGATAACCATTCGCATACTGATCGGTATCCTACACCGGCGAGACAACACTTTCCGGAGTGGTTGCGCTCAAGAGAACACGTTGCAATCCGTCGAGTCCCCACAGTGATGGCAGCGAGCGACCATTGTTTCTTTTTCTCGTCTGCTAGCCAGAAAACGTCAAAACTCTGCCAGGCGAAAATCCTCGCGGCCAGAGAAAAACTAACGTGCACCCAACTACGCCGCGCGGTCGTCGGGGCAACACGAGAAAAACGCATGCGAGAAAAACGCAATTTGGCTCTGGCAGCCCCCGGGTAGCGAGAACAAGAAAATTGAAGAGGCTCAATGTGTCCTCGCGAATAAAAGTCAAGGTAGGAAAATGAATAAGAACGTGGTTACCTTTGCTGTCTTTGGCGCAGGTGAAAGAAATGTTGATGCTTTGATGCTTTGGCACAGATGAAAGAAATGTTGATATTCTTTTCTGTGACATGACGGCACAAATGGCACAAATGAACCACCACAACGCTTCGTCTCAACGGACCTCGCTGCGTCATAGAATAAAGAACTGGCTGCGTTGTCTGATAGTGTGTTGACTTTGATTTGGATTGTCTCGTTGGATGGTGCGATGTACGACTAGAAAAGTCAATGCACCTTTGACGTCGAATGTTTATAAGAACATTAAACCCACAAAGTCCTGGAATTGAAAATCTAAAGCATGGAAATGTCAATGCGCCTTTCGCATCAAAAGTTTATGAGAACTTTATGCCCATAAAGTTTCGAAATTGAAATCCATGTGCTCCGTAGATTCCGCGGCCTCCGCGAGATGCCGCGACGAGCTCGCTCGCCATCAAAACGCTCTTGAAACTTTGCGCTCGGATGAGGCTCCTTGCGTTATCGGCTGTATGGGTGTCGCCGCGAAATCCAGGCCGAGTTTCGCAATGTTCGTGCCGAAATGTCTGTTCGAGCGCAAAAAAAAAAAAGCATTCTAAACAAAATCCAGGATGATTTCCGGCGCCGGGGGTTGTTTGGGTCGGCCGTGCATGACAGAACGAAAATATTTCGGGGGGGGGGGGGGGGGGGCTGAAGTCCTATAAGCCCCGGCTACGCCCCTGCTACTGGAGCATTCTCTTAGTTATGCCACTATCGTTCTCCTTCTTTATCGGTCCTATTCATTCTGACCTATTGCTGTGAAAGGAAGGAAAAAGTGGAGAAGGAATGGCAGGGAGGTTAACCAGTTTAGCTCAACCGGTTTGCTACCCTACACATGGGAGCGGGGTGGGGGGATGAAAGATGGGAACGAGAGAGAGAGCACATAGCACTTTGGTACTTCTCACGGTAACTTCGCTTACAGAAATAATTAATGTAATTTCTGTGGTCTTGCGTTCGAAAAGCACACGAACTGATTATGAGGCGCGCCACAGCGGGGCACTCCGAGAACAGTTTGACCACCTGGAGCACACAATGGATGGTACGTGTGTCTTTCATTCGGCTCGCATGTATATGATGCCGCCGTGGCCCGGAGTCGAACCCTCGACCTCGTGTTTAGCAACGCAGCACCATAGCCACCCCAGGCGATTGGATATTGGCCTCGACTGCTGTCGCCACGGAATTTGGGTCATACAACGCCGTATCGGGAAAGTAAATGCGTATATACTTCTGCATTGCACTCTCCATAACGTTCTCAAAATTCTCAAAATATCCATGCTTCGATAAGAAGACAATGGAATGAATGAATGAATCTTTTATTTGTCAACGACGTGACTCTATGGACAGTGCATTGTAGTTGCGGTTGCACTGTAAGCTCTGAGGGCTGGTCAGGTTCAATTTGATCAGCTTAGTGTCTTCAAGGAATTCGTAGCGGTTTAGTGGCTGTGGCGTCGCGCTGCTAAGCACGAGATGACGGGTTCGAATCCCGATTCCCATTTTAGTGGGGACAAAATGCAAAAAAAAAAAAACGCTCGTGTGCCTTGCACTGAGTGCATGCACTCTGCACAACCCTAGGTGGTCAAAAATTAATCCGGAGTTAAGTCGTCCCTCATAATTGCATCGTGCTTATGTGACACGTAAAGCCCTAGAATGTAGTTTTTTTTATAAAGGAGTAAGAATATTAATTTGTGCGAGCCGATTCCTATAATACAGCTTCAAAGGAGTGTCACAAGACCCCGCTTGGAAAGGACCAGTGCATTGTGCTCATAGGCACACGTGCTGGAACATCATCATCAAAACAAACCAGCGGTAGAAGATGGGACGCGACAGAAAGGAACACGCAGAGTGCAATGAGTTCTTGCAAGCTGGGACATCAGCAGTGGCGTAGCAACGGAGGGGGCCGGGGGCCCCGGGTGCACGGGGCCAGTAGGGGGGGGGGTGTCATCTACGTCTGAAGATACCCGAAAATTGTCGATATCCTCGCCTTCCTCGACTACACGCGGGGGGGGGGGGTGACAGAAGAGCTATCGGCCCCGGGTGCCAGACGACCAGGTCAGCTACGTCACTGGACATCAGTCCCATGAACAGCGAAAGCAAGCGCTCTGAAAAAATGCACTACTAGCATCAGCGAATGCCGTTGCACCCGTACGCCATAAGGGTCAGAGCATGCGAGTTCTATGGAAGAACCGGTAATTGTAGCGATACTCATTCTGTCCCCATTGCAGTGCGTTGACGTTTTCATCACATAGGCTGGTATTACCTATGAGTCCGAAAACATATTTTTACAATCGGCTGGTAGTAGTTGAAGAAGTAAATATTACCTGTACAATTTATCTCAAACTTTCAGCTTCGACAACAAACGCTCACCGATAAACTCCTTAATTATTAACGTCCGGGCCCGCGCGCATTAACAATTGAAAGCTTAAGCCGCGCAACTTTGTGGAAATGCCTGCTTAGCAGAAGTCTCGGTGCTAGTACCAGTTTCGAGATATCAGCCCCCACGGTTTGCTACGAAACTGATCGGCGCTCCACTGACGATTTACAGATATTTCGAGACACACATCTCGATATCGGCGGTGATGTCAGAATTTCCACTCGGGGTATACGAGTTCATCATTGCAAAATCAACGTATACGGCTGCACTTTACGTAAGGTAAATAATTAGAGAATTAATGCGTAAATGCCTTCATTATCTACCTGGACAAAGCAATTTATTATGTGCGTATTGTCAGCCTGTCCCAGTTAGCATCGGTAATCCAGCTGAGAAGCTCCAACAGCGCTACTTGCCGCAGGCGATAATTACTGAGTGCGAAGTGTATTAAGCTGTGAAGACCGTATAGGTTGTCGGCGCTTGAGATGGCTGCGTAACTTACATTTACTGTGCTTATGCTCTAGCATAGCTTGGCTAAACGGTGCATTAAAGATAGTTGGGCTTTTAGATTCAGCTTCGAATTAATTGCATTAGCGAGAATCGCGCGTTTCTTAATTTCAGCCCAACGCTATGAATGCAAGACGGGTTTGGCGCGATTATACTTCCTCCACTGAGCGACGAATGCCGTTCAAAACAATGTAGTTTCCTTCTGTTATGTGAATCATAAGGATCTAAATCGGTTTTCCGACGTCTGTGGGACGTGTCTTGCTAGACCCTATAGACCTGGTCGAAAGTGTTGCTACATACAGCTATTCCAGAGGGCGACAAAATTGCTGCTACTCCCAGGAACTGCCGGAGATACGGAAGTGCACGCGGCAGGAGGAACAACAATCACTTTCTTTCACTAGCACCATGAACTGCTGTTCGTAACAGCCATGCAGTCAGTACCAATCATTTGTGTCGGTTTCCTTCTTCAGAGAAAGTATTCGAGCAATATTATAGAATCTTTAGCTCAAAAAGGACGGATGAATTAGGGACGATACTGACAAGAACACTACGTCCAGCTGATGCACTGACGGTGAGAAGACCCTCTAGCTACGCATAATTTTTCACATAGGCGTTGCTCCGATAACTCTGCCGTAAGCAAGAATGGGTTAAGAGGTCTCTATAAAAAGAAGGAAGCAGAGCGTAAAAAAAGTGATGCAAGAAAAAGCACCCGCACAGTATTCAGGACTCTAGATTCCTCTGTATAAGAGATGAGTGCCCCACTCTTCCAAGAACCTCTATGGCTCCTAGAGCTTCAGTAGAACTATACTCCTGCCCGAAATTTTACACCGACGCGTCGAAGTCGCACGCCGGCGTCTCTTATACAGCGGTCGGGCCAACCTTCTCGGAATCCCATGTTCTGCACCCACAAACGATGTAGGGTATCTACGGCTGAGGCCTGTGCACTAATATAGGCTGTGAAACACATCAAGCAATTAAAACTAGAAAATGCAGTTATATTTACGGACTCATTAAGCATCGTTACAGCTTTAATGTACCCACAAGCCAATATAATATTTGGGGTTTTACGTGCCAAAACCACTTTCTGATTATGAGGCACGCCGTAGTGGAGGACTCCGGAAATTTTGACCACCTGGGGTTCTTTAACGTGCACCTAAATCTAAGCACACGGGTGTTTTCGCATTTCGCCCCCATCGAAATGCGGCCGCCGTGGCCGGGATTCGATCCCGCGACCTCGTGCTCAGCAGCCCAACACCATAGCCACTGAGCAACCACGGCGGGTACCCACAAGCCACAACACACCTATATATAACAACCTTTATTCGCTCCTGTGCATGCAGTATTTATGCATGTAACCATAATGTCACAGTATCCTTAGTGCCTGAACCCTGCGGCATCAAAGGTAAGATGCTTGCCCTGACGAAATAGTCATGCCCATTGCAACAAAAGCATGGTACTCTTCCATGACTGCCCCCGCCATAAGTTTGAAGCCTTCCATCCCTCACCCCCCCCCTCCCCGAAAACAAAAACAAACTAAGCAGCCATTGGCGACGTCTGTATCGTCTGTAGGACGCCGAAATCTCTTGACAAGCTCCACTTCATTAAACTGCGGTTAGGCAGTTGGCTATTAACAGCCAGATCGTGACAAACAGATCTCTTCTGCCCACTCAGACTCGCACACGTGCGTACGCGACACACAGTCATTTGCTGGCTGGTGAAGAACGTCGCGTCAGTGATAGATGTGGTGATCACGGTAACCGTCCGCCACTTTCTGCTGGAGTGTCGGGAAGCATACGTTGAGAGACAAAGCAGTTTTCTTTAGCATACTAGCGGCATGCTCTAGCCTTGCTTCTCAGTACAAAGCATTTCTTCAAAACCAGTTCTGTTCCAAAGTTACATTCGTACGCAGCAATTTATCAGCCCAAGAGATAGCACAACATCGCATTAGAGGCTGCTGCTGCGACAGTTGCATGGCATAACGCATAAATATCCAGGCTCTTATGGCGCTTGCGTTCAAGGGCCCTGGGAAGGCAATAGTGCTACTTGCAAAGCACTGATGTTTTTGGTGCGAAAGTGTTAAATGGACCATCCAACGCAAAAGTCTGCGTCCCACGTCTGTAGCCGCAAAACGGCACCTAAAGCAGGAAACACACGGTACGATTCGGGGTCCGATCTGACGTGCGGCGCCGTATGCTCCGGCATGCGGCATACGACGATTCGGGGCACACGGTGCGTGCATCCGAAAGATTGAGCGGCGCGTAAGCTCCGCCCAGTTCCAGCCCCCCAGCTCGACTTCATAGCCACGTCGAGAAACGCAATAAAAACAACTCTGCACAACACTGCTTCGCTTTACACGAACACTGTAAATAAAATCATGCCCCTGCAAGTGACAGAACACTTCACGAAGGCGCGTTGTCCACTGACGACTCCGCTAACAGCCAGCGATAGGGCCGGTAGGCCTAGCTAGGCAGACGGCTCTTACGATCCAACCCGAGCTCGTCGAAGAGTGCTTATGTTTGCCAAAACAATTAACACTGTACACTTAGGTCGCCCGGAATTAAATACAATTGGTTTACTCGACGCAGTCGTTGCGAAGGGCAAACGTGCAAGCGAAGCGAGCAGCGTCGCTCAGACGGTCGGTGTGGAATGTCTGCCCGCGAAATGCTCTCGCGTCGCGGCTCCCGATCTCGCCGGTAGCTTAGTGCTAGTCTACTAGGCGCTGCTTTACATAACAGGCACACGTTCGAGATAATTTCACTGAACTGGTAACTATTTCTTGTCGGAAAACAAACTGCAGTAGGCAAGGAAAAAAAAACACTGTGGAAAACCGGCCAGCCAGCGCCTCCTCCGTGGAGGGAACGTCGGAGAACGTCACATGCCAGCCGCGCTGTCATTGGCTGTGGCCAGACGACGGTGCGGTTGCCGGTCGCGTCGGACGATGAAAATCTGCCCGGTTTGCCGCACGCCGGACGTCCGATCCGGCGCTTCGGCACGGCAAAACACCTCGATTCCGGCTGCCGTTCCGGCTCGTCGGACGCCGGATCGGACACCGAATCGGACCGTGTGTCTCCCGCGTAAATTCCTATTGGCAGCGGCGACACCATAAGTCAAGAGCGTGCCTCGACGGAGCAGAGCGAGAGGAAGAGAGAGAGAGAGAGAGTAGTGATTTTGAAGGAGAATAGAAGTGCAGTGCCGTAACTGTCTCTCAGAGGAGGACACCTCAACAGCACTGCACGGGGAAAAAGGGGTATGGGGAGAAAAAAAATGGAGAGAGAGACCAGAAGAAGGTGGCAAAAAAATAAAGTTGAAGAAGCGCATGCGAGGCTTAGAGCCGCGCTCTCAAGTTGGCTGCACAGGCGACGGTCTCTGCGTATGTAGTCGCACCTAGTTGTGTTGAAGCATAATAATAATAATAATAATATTTGGGGTTTTACGTGCCAAAACCACTTTCTGATTATGAGGCACGCCGTAGTGGAGGACTCCGGAAATTTTGACCACCTGGGGTTCTTTAACGTGCACCTAAATCTAAGCACACGGGTGTTTTCGCATTTCGCCCCCATCGAAATGCGGCCGCCGTGGCCGGGATTCGATCCCGCGACCTCGTGCTCAGCAGCCCAACACCATAGCCACTGAGCAACCACGGCGGGTGTGTTGAAGCAGAGCTTCCGGTGTAGCCAATGTGCTGAAGACAGGCCGCATGAGGAGATATCAGATGTGCGCGCGCACCTTGCAAACGCTTGCGAGAAGTTGCAGTGTATATGCTATACAATCATGTCACACATTTATTGCACATACGGGGTGCTTTTTTTAGACAGCACATATTTTAAAGCGAAGCTTTCTTTGGCTCTTCCTTCGACCTTCCCACTGCAGCTGCTGCTGCTGTCGCGCACAGCGCGTCGGGGAGTAGTTCAGGCGCGAGTCAGAGAAGAAAGCCGACGGGAGAAACTCGTTTACACCCCACCGCGTCGAATGTGCTCAATGGCTTATGGTGCTCCCTGGCTGTCGCCACTTTAGCCACTTGACAGCTGTAATTATCCGTGACTCCCCTCAGATGTATTGCAGAAACTGCAGCGCTTCCCTTTCTGCTAACGTGCGAGGCCAGAGGGGACGCAGATAGAACTGCAGAGAGAAGAGAAGGAGAGGGAGAAGAGGCAGTTCTCATATAAGAGAGCGGGGGAGGTGACGTGAGAAGGCAAGGAGCGGTTGCGGGGAAACAGGATATGCTTAAGTTCAAGGTACGGTACAGTACGTTGCTGCTATTCCTGAAAAATAAACGCCGTGCAAATATGTCAAGCGGTCGACTTACGCAGGGCGTGCAGAAGCAGAGCCGCATTAAAGCGCACCGCAGGGTCCAGGAGGCACTACGGAAGCGGTCGACCGTCAAATCAACAGTTCTGTGCCCGCCGCGTTAAGCTTTGCGGCTATGGCATTGCTAGACGTCGTGGATTCGATTCCAATCGCGGCAGCCGCATTTCTACGGGGGTGAAATAGAAAACACACGTGCACTTATATTTTGGTATACGTTAAAGAACATAACGGTGTCAAAATTAATCCGGAGTCCGCCACTACGGCGTGCTTCATAATCTGAGTGTGGTTTTGGCGCATGCAGCCCCATAATCCAATTCCAGTTTAATACTTCTGCCACAATGCGACGTGCCATGTGAGGGAATGGCAACGCTCAACCATACTCAGAGGTTATAAAATGTGGCCTACAACAACGCCTCAAGCCAACATCTCTCCCTGTGTGTTCTGTGTACTACGCAGACAAACAGCCGTGGTGCACGCAAGGTAACGTTTAACATCAACTCACCACTCTCGTGTTAGCCTAAAGGTTGAAGAAATTAAGCTTTAGCCGTCGTCACCACCGCTAACTATCGTCAGTCGAAGCATCCAGCACGGAAAGCTTCGCTTACATTGATTCCCACACTGCGTGGGATCTGCATATATTTTTTTTTATAAAAAGGCTACGAGTGTAGAAAACGTTTCGTTTTTGCATATAAGTTTCCAGGCGAGGGAGACATGCTTTACCTCTAATAACGCGAGGAGTCAGAAGAATAATTGACTTTCGCTAATTGTCTTTCTATGAGAACCTTGAGTGCAGTTGCTTAAATGACAAAAAATGAAGGTAGTATCAAAATGCGCCGTAATTTTTTTAACTCTTGCAAATCGTGCCCAATTAAAGAAATGCATCATTGAATTTCAGCGCTCAGTCTGTAGGCAACATCGAAATCGCGCGCGTCCTCAGCTGCAGGAAAGGCGGCCCTGCTGTCTAAACAGACCGTCCTGACGAAAAGTGCGACGGAGCATGAAACGGAACGTTGCTCTCAGTAGCGGCAGATACTGGTATGCATATTTCGCCTGGCAAGCATCTGCTGCGACGTCTGTATCAGCATATGCCGCACGATATATGCCACGCCCCGTCGCAGGGCGTTTTTTGTTTGACGCAGCGGCGGCGCACGCTCAGTTCTATATATCGCTTGGATTGAGCGTTGAAATTCGATAATGGATATCTCGAATTAGGCGCTAATTGCGGGAATTAAAAAAAAAATGAGGGTGCTATAAAATGTGAAGGCTTCCAAGTTTGCCATATAGACAGCTACCTAGCTGGAAGGCTACAATAAAGATTTTTTTTATTATTGTTGTCATACTCACGTTATAGCGGCAAGGTATATCCGCCACGCCGAAGAACTCTGCAAAAAGTACACTTTAGCTGCACTCATAGCCTATCTATAAAGAAAAATCTGTATGGCTATGGTCTAAAAGTAACAAAAAAATTTTACGCACTTTACAGTGACTGATTTTTAAGCGTCTTTCCAGACGTGTTACATCTACCATTTACTTTTTATTTCTGCATTGACGACTCGTGAGCACAAGCTTGGCGCTCTTTGGCGCATGTAGCCCTTGCGCGACAAAGTACCGCATCATCCATCGATGTCTTAAACCACCATTTGCCTTCGCTGAAGCGTGTTCCTGAGCACAACGTTCCCGCTGCACATAACATTTCAACTCGGGGTTGAGCAGCACGCAGTGAGCTTCCAGCTATTTCTGTTACTGATCGGACTCGGCAACACGCCGCTTGGTCGCTTAGGCGAAGCTATGTGCTATCCCGCGGTTTTCGTGGCCTATATGGGAACTACGCTGTATGGGGGGCGAGACACATGAGCCTCTGCTCCAAACGATGCAGTCTCTCGTGGCGACGGCCGCACGTTTTCTGCGAATTTTCAGCCGACGCCGGTTCATCTGCACTCGCTCTCTCAGCCTGCTCTCAAAGTATACTCGGTGCTACCTTATGACGCCTCGACACTTTCAGCGCTCCAAATCCCTACGAGGAACTTTTTTTTAAAGCCGGAATACCGCGCGCGAGTGCGCTTATAATTTGCCCTCAGCGCACGAAACGCTAAAAGCGCGGAGCTTGCTGCCGCGGGAGCGTCTGCCTTCGGCATGGAGAAAGAGAGATTACCAGCTAAAGAAAGAGAGAAAACGGTGAGATAATAGCAGCAGCTCTGGCTGAAGGAACACATCGCGCCGGCGCAGCAGGGATGTCATGTGACAGGTCACGTGGTAAAGTAAGCCGGCAGCCGCATCGAAGGATGCCAAGCTGAGTGGTGGTAGCTGTTGCCGTAACAATAAGCTAAGGTGGTTCTTCATCATTGCTACCCGTTGAAGTTTGCCTGCCGTTGGTTGCACTGTGCTTCAGCTCATCTCGAGGAGAATACAAGCAGAAACCGGACTGCAGGAAACAAGATCGGTCACCAGCGGTCGTGCCTTGTGTCGCGAATTGAGCGTGCCGCGGATGCCGCCGCGCCCGACAACGGCCAGGCAAGTGTTTGTATTTACGCTCTAATCAGCGTCGCCATGACGCTCGCTGACTGTTCACTCTTGTTAGCGGCACACGTTGCTGGCTACGCGATCATTGTCTCTTCGTTCTGCTGAGAGCCCAACCGTGGCACAACTCGGCTGGTCGACCGCTTTGCTGCTTCGTTTCGCCTCGTCTCTCGTCAGGGCACTGCTGCCGAGATTCTTTTTGATTTCGCATGCGTGTCGATCCTGACTGGCGCCTTCCTTTCATTCACCGCGCGCAAGCAAGATATTTCGAGCGCGTTTTTTTAAAATTATTACTTAAGGTGTGTGCGGTACGGCATGTGTAATACTTACGTGTATTTGACAACACCTGTGTTGTGCTCGTTCATGTACAGCATCACGGCGTTGTGATGCGCGTCGGCGTGTACTGCCGCGGCGCGCTTTGAGGCGCCCGCGCGCGACGTCGGCTAAAGTATGCAGGCGATCTTGCGCGCGACAAGCGACGCGATGGAGATGGCTGTCGCGTTCGCTCGTCGCCTGTAAGTCCAAGCCCACGCGAGCGACAACGACTTTGCCGTCTCCCTAGTGTTGCCGGTATGAGGGCAGCGAAGACGCGCCGAAACTGGCCGGACGCTCGCTTTATTAATTTAAGTTGGTGTGTTTTACTCTAAAGAACAGCACCATAATATTTCTGAAGGACTTGCAGTAGGCTCTTACACTAGCACGCATAAGAATTTTGTCGCTTGCTCGTTCCGTGCGACAATTGGTTGTACTTGACTGATTGGCTAGTCGTTCATAGCACTTGCGGACGACGAGCGAACCGAGCGATCTATTCTCGCGACGGCCCGTTTCGTCGCTCGTCGCCGTAGCGCGCAATCCGGTGCCTTCCTGCCTTCCGACCCCCGAAGCGACTGGCGGCTCAACTCTCCGTTGTTGCTTAGTGGATTTGGTGTTGCGCTGTTCGAGGTCTCGGGATCAAATTCCGGCCACGACGGCCGCATTTCGATGCGAGCGAAATGCGAAAACGCTCTTGTGCTTAGATATAAGTGCACGTTAAATCCCTGATTGTCCAAATTATTCCGCAGCCCCCCATTACGGCGTGCCTTATAATCGCATCGTGGTTTTGGATACGGCGCGCGCGACAATGCGCACCGTATCTTGAAAGGGATCTGCAGACGGCTCATACCTTTGTGCGCGCTGTTCTCGCCGCTCATGCCATAGAGAAAGAAACTTGAACAAGAGCCGACACTCCCATAGAGCCCAGCGGCCGAATTGACCGTAGCACACGAAGCGGATGGTATTGACTCCTTCCGGTTTTGGTTTTAGGCGCGCGCGTTTTGAACACCAGTTGGTACACGCCGCGCCGGCTACGCTGGTCGGCGCGGCATTTTATTTTTTCTTTCGCTTCTGCTGAACCCCGCGTGGCCTGGGCGTGGAATCGTTTCATTATTTAGTAAAAATGATTGCGAACGACCTTTACAAGACTACACCGAATCCGTCAGGTGCAATTTCATAAAGAAAACGCAAGACATATTCTGAAATGATGAAATGTTTATTTTGATGTATATAAATACTCGTTTCGGGCTTCTTCTACATTCATCCAAAGTTGGGGCACCAGGTAAGAAGCAGTCGTTGCCGTACGAAGCTCCACCGGATGCCATCAGCTGCAAGAAAGTAAATTACAAGCATGTATCATTTCGGTATATTGACCCAACAGGAGTATTGTGTGTAGAGGCGAAACGTGCGTAAATGGTGAATGAGCGGCATTACAGATAAATTCACTATTGCGTACATTTCGCAGCAAAGACTCCTCCCAAACAATGCCATGAAATCTGAACAAAACATCCGATTTTCAAGCACCCCTCCCTTCCCGGGCATTATTTCTTGCACCTTAATTTCACATATACACGGGTGACTGCGCGCTTCCAAAACAACTTGGCCTCAGTCGACGCGATGGTACGCCAAGTACACAAAGGTGGCTACAACACAGGCTCAGCCAGACCATGTTACACGCTCGCAGAATGCCTTCTAGTCGCACTCAAGACAGATTCGTGGGTGCAAAGCCTGTTTTCAGTCGCTCAGAATACATAAATGTCATGTTCTTGAGCTTCTCCGTGTTATCTTTTACGCGTCCTGCCGGCGCATGCAACACTCCCGTGTTATCACTCTCGCCAATCGCTCGTCGCATTTTCGACAAGCGTGAGTATCAAAATACGGTATATGTTGTTGCAGGGCTATAAAATGCGTCACAAACTTGTCCCACTAAAATTCAGTACACGCAAAAGTCACTATGGCCGGCTTGCTTTGTTCTAATAGCTTCGCAACCCCAGGCGCGGCGAGCAAGCCTCAAGATGTCCCAAAAATTTACCAAACAAATTACAGTACTTTTTCGGGTCAGAGAATGCGTCACGAACTTCTACCAGTAAGATTCAGTACACGCGAAACTAACTGCGGTACACAGCCGAGCTGCTTTTCGCTAACTGCGCCACTACGCCCAGCGCGGCCACTGTGCTTGAAAAGTACCCCAAAAAATAGTGAAATTTAGAATAATGTCTGGCGTCAGAGAAAGCGCCAGAACTTGTCCCGGTAAGATTCAGTACACGCGAAACTGCGTCACACGGCCAAGGTGCTTTTCGTCAGAAAGCCAGGTGCGGCGAGCATGCCCCAAAACTACCGAAATAAGTTAAAATTATGCTTGGGCTCATAGAAAGCGTCGCAAACATCTCCCAGTACGAGTAATTAACTCATATTAACTAGGCTTGGATGGCGGAGCTGTTTTTCGATAATTGCGACACTATATAGGTTCAGTTTTGTGCAGTAAGCCTAAATGTGCTTGAAGTGCGTCGCAGACTGTCAAACAAAATTCCTCACGTTGCTGTAGTCCAGTAGTGCAGCGGTGCCGTGTCGAAATCCAGACGAACACAAGAGAATGCCGGGAGCCCAAAAAACGGGCTACATCCAAAATAGACGGGTCGCCGAGCACGCGAGTTTCACATGTGCAGCCGCCCCCGCTCACTCCTGCGGCTTGTCTGCATGGCGCATGACGTATGCACGCGCGTCTGGCGTGCCGCTAGCGTTTTGCTAGGCAACGCAACAAAAATAAGTTGCAGAGTATAAGTTCATTTACACGCAAAACTTTTTCACGTTTAGTGGGAAAGAATAAATAAAATAAAACGTTGTCTGGAAGTTTATTTCACATTCTTTTTTTCTGATGCTCGCGTCAACTAACGGATGGAGTTGAAACTAGGCGTGACGTGTTTCCTGTTGCCAGTTTTTGAAGTGTCCCCTCTTGTTGAATTTCTTTCTCTATGCTCATGCGTTGAAGCGATAGACCGCACGAATGTCGCCGCGCTTGCTGGCACCAACGTTTCGACAGCGACTGTCGGCGCTTATCGATTGTGATGTGTTCATGTTTGCTCGTGCGCGCTGACACCATGCTTCGTAATACGGTTAGTAAGCTAATAGAGAGTTTTAGAATAGGGGCCCCAAACGTTTTGGGGCCCCAAAGAAATAGCGTCGACGCCACTGCGCATGCGCAAGACGCAAACTCCGTTTGGGTTTTGCGTTGGGAACGCTATTTCACCGATTTAGCGGGAGCCCAAATAGCGGCCCCAAAAGCTTTGCGTCGGCAAACATGGCGGCACCCATCGAAGCGACGGCTCTAACCTAGCACAAAACTGGGTTCCATTCGCGGTAACGCGTGAAGTTCGCAAGCTAGGAGAAGTGAGTGCGGTTATCGCTTTCTCTCAACCAGCGTGTGTTATTAACATTGACTCATTAGACGCCGCTGATTTTGAATTCGATTGTGGATTTTATGGCTCGTAGGCCTAACACGGCTAAGCTTGGCTGGTGAAAGCTAGTAAAATTGGTTTGCTCAAAACTAAGCGCAACTAATTGTTTGCTGCTTACAGAGAATAACCTCTAAATTGTACTTAAACGCGAATACACGCAAGTAAAAATTATTATTCCTATCATAAAATGGTATATTTTATTTAATTATTTCTAATAGTTTTTCTTTGACGCCGTAGTGGCGCTGTCAGCGCAAGACGCTATCCGCAAACTTCAAACCCTATTCTAAACCTCTTCACTCCTACATACCCCAACGCTAACACCCGCAAAGCTCTTTGGGGCCCCAAACTATTGGGGCCCCTATTCTAAAACTCCCTAATATTTCCAACTTTATACGGCCGATAAATCTACTATCCTTACTTCGTATAGCTGTCTACTCATTTGCTATCGCGATCGATGCTTCGCCTTTCCGGCGAAACTGCGTCTTCTTTCTTTGCCAGACCATGCTTAAAAGCAAAAGAAGCCGGCGCGGTAGCTTAATTAGTGACAATAGTGACCGTGAGCTCACGGGTTGAATCCAGGCCGCGGAATTCGATGGGGATGAAGAAATGGAAAATCACTTGTGTACTTATATTTAGGTGCATATTAAAGAACCCTAGGTGGTGAACTCAAACGCCGCAGGTGCCTCATAATCGTGTATCGTTTTGCCACGCAGAACCCCGGAATTTGTTTTAAAAAAAACCAACTGTGTCCTTCGGCTCTTTTCTAGGTCTTTAAACAAAATGAAATTGTTTTCGAGTCGGGATTTCCCAGAAAAAACGGGTTATGCTTATCTTATATTTCAAACCTGCATGTAATGCCATTCCGAACTGTGAGACTGCCCCCCCCAAACTTTCCTTGCCTGAATCGAGTTAGCATATTTACAGGCTGCCCCAAAACGTGGCGGTTATAAGGACTGATAGCTGGGTACGTGTTAAGCAGAAGTTATCAAACTCCGTGCGTTGATTCGCTCATGAACTGGTGGGCCTCTGCGAAACAACCGCGAATCGCCAGCAGAATAATCATTCGCAACGGTCCTTGCAGTTGCATCGGACATGGCCGCGAGAATTGAGAGTGCTGTTATGCGTTACATTCGAACAGAAACAACTATTCAATCATATCTAATAGTGAATTCAAGACTCGCGTACGATCTGAATAGTAAATAGCATTGGATGAGACTTGTACGTGTCTACTCCATTTCACATGCTGGCACACTGAAGATTGGAGATTACATTATGGAGATTACATTACATTACCCATGGAGATTACATTACATTACCCATAGAGATTACATTAGTCTTCGCAGTCGGCCCGATTCAATCCGTGTGTACGTAAGTAATACAAGGTCCATCTAAATAGGTCGCGAAGTTTGTAACAAGCGTGCCAAAACCATCGGCCAGAGATGTTTCAGTTAGTGGTGCACGATTGAAGCGCGACTAGGTGAGGGGGGGGGGGGGGACAAACATTCAATCTAGAAAACCTATGTGAAAAAAAAAAGTGCGAAAATTTTTAATCAGAGTACTGTCATACGAGCAGATATTCGCTTTCAAATATTTTTGCTGCACTAAGGAAATTTTTTTTTTTCTATTTCGAAATTGTTTCTCGGTGATCTCTACCAACCAGCGATTCTGGCGCAAAACGCAAACCAGCTATTATGTCATGTGAAATGGCGTTGCTTGTTTGAACGCGGCGGTTCCATCCGAGTTTTTTTTTTTTTTCCATTTCCTTGCGTGTTTAAAGTGGCGTGGGCTTCACCAATGCCTTGCTTCACCTCAAATTTTGCGTAAATTGGCGCACGGCATTCATTGGCGAAAGGTGCCGTCGGTGCCAGAGCACTCCTCGGTCGCTGATTGGCCACTTCGCCGTACGGCTGCCGCACAAATGGGTCCCGGGCCCATCCTCTCTACGGCAAGGAAATCTCGCCGTTCGCGAGCAAAGCCGCCATCGCATGGTGGCACGCGAACGGCTTGCGGCGAGTTGCCGTGCTGGTACTTTTATCGTGCAATCACGCTGCGGTTGCAACGAGCCGCCATTTCCTTGACGTGGGGGCTTCTATGAAGGCTTCGCTACCAGTTTGTGTCCTTTCTCTTAAATGGACACTAAAGGCTGATGCTAAGTCGACGTGGACTGTCGAAATACCATTCCAGAAACCTCGCAACGCTTGTTTCGTGCCAGAAAAAGACTTAGTAATGATTACGAGAAAATTGCATCTGAAGGGCCCGAATACCTTTTTCGAAATTCAAAACACGTTTTCAAGTCACCAAACACGAAATTCAAGTCACCACTCCCCCTCAAACGGGGGAGTGGTGACGTTGCATACGCCATCACCACACTTTGCTGCCGCCAGTACGGTTACAGTGAACTAGAAAGCCTTCTAGTTCACTATAGTAGGGTTATGGTCCCTAGAATGTTAGCTAGTCTGCCGTCCGCCCGGTGTGGAGCGGGCGGGACGCTTTTTTAATGAAAGCGCAGAGGGCGCAGCGAGCAGTCTCCTTCTCCTACTAATCTCCTACTAGGGTGCCTCGATGTAGCGTTCCGGTGCGCTACATCGAGGCGCACCCTATCTCGTACTGCTACGCTCTTCGTTGTCGTTTGCTTGGTTGCCTGCATCATGGCCTGTATGCACCACGGTGGGTTGGCGCGGGTGGGTTTACAACCTCTTCTGCGCCTCCGGTCTTTCACGAAGTCCTCTCAATAATGAAAGGACAGCAAAGAAAGAAAAGCTAGAACATTTGAAGATGAGAAGCTGAAAATAATTGCATTTCGCCAATTGCGTCACATCGGAGACGCACGCCCAGCGTCGTTGTATTTTGTTTTCACTATAACTTCTCTTATACGCAAACCTCTTGCCGTTTCATCGGATGCTGTGTGCTGTAATATGTTCACACTGTTTTCTAAAGTTTCCTCGTTCTTCCCTTTATAATTTGTTTTGACTGTGTGCTTGATACATATGTGCCTAATTACTTGCGCGGGATTATCGCGGAGTGGAACGTGCTTCCACAGTTTTATCTAAAGTCGAAACACATTCGGATGCTTTCCTGTCGCGTCGTTTTGTTGCATCACATCAGCGGCGCGTGCTTCGCAAATTATGGTATTTTTTGTTTTGTTTACTTTTGCTGTTTGCAATTTGATCTATTATTATGTGTTGATATTTGTTCTCACTGTTCTTGCTCACCCGTACCTAACTGGAAGTCCTTTTTAAAATCTTTTATAGGTTTTGAACGAGCTTGGGTTTTATTTTTACCCTCTACTATGGCACATCGCACACCCGTACCTCATGTTGGTAAATAATGCGGAAGCATTACAGTAAACTCGCAGTTGTGCGAACTTCGGTTTAATGAATATTTAATACTATCGAAATTGTAGAATTTCCCCGGTGGTTTTCCTGCGTATTCTGTGCGAAAATCTTTCACTTAAACGAATTTCTGAATAGCGAATATTTCAGTTGAACGAACCTGATCAGTGGACCCGGGCTCACTTTTGAAATCATACAATAGTAGGGCACCGTTGGTGAGTAAAACGGCTCCCGACAGACGGCGCTACCGAGGCAAGACAGATAATGCCATTAAGTGAAATAAAGGTAAAGCCATCTCCTCTCTCCTCCCCGCGGCAATCGACCAGAGTATTGCCTGATGACAGAAGGAATTCATAAGTTGAGAGAAATGGTCATTGACGAGGATGGGTATATCAGCATAGGGAGTGACCATAAGCGCATCATTTCGAAAATGGGATATGTAGTTGCAAAAGAGCGCAACGAGCACAAAATGGCCAGTCCAAATTTGAGCGCTGAGCAAATAACAAATACAGAGTCGAGAAAGAACTTGGCTAATGGCCAAGCAAAGAGAGGAAATATAGTGAGCTTCTAAGTTTAATAACGACAGAAATATGGAAAGAGAAGCAACATGCTCGATGGAAAGTAAAAAAGAAACCGAAAACCTAGTGGAACAGGGAGATACGAGAAGTGATCGCCCAACGACAGGCCTCCCAAGAGCACAGGCAGGCAAAAAAAAAAAAAAAAGAAAAAAAAACCCGCGCAGTTGTCGCAGGATGAAGTAGCCAGAAAACGGCAAATATACCTGGAAAAAAAATGTATGGTTCAAATACTGTTTCAAGCAAAGACAAACGATAAGAGTGAACGCTGGTTGTCATAAATTGTGAGAAAAAGAAGGCCGCACCTAGAATATTTTGGAACCACATAAACTCATTAGGCAGGAAATCTGGAACAATACAACAACATATCTAGAGGAATATGTAAACAAATTGTAAGCGGACGCGGCATTAAATTACATCCCAAAAATAACAGCCGAATTTTTCCAAGGCAATCACGAGGTTTTACTTGAGGAAAAAAAGAGCATGAAACAGAACCAGATGTAAAATGAGCTGCTGCTTACAAATTTCAACGGAAGAAAGCCCGAACAGAAAATTCCTAAGCGCACAGTCGCAGGGCTAGACGAGGTTCTCGTTAGGTTGATTAATGAACTAGGACTAAAAAGTAACGAAGCTCTGGTGAAAGCAGTGGAAAAAACTTTTAACAGATAGACGAATACCAGGCAGTGGGCGACAAAGCAGAATGAATTTAATTTATAAAAGTAAGGGGGAGAAATATGGAATTCACTCATATAGACAGTTGACCATTACATCGGTAATTTACAGGTTAACAATGCAGGCAATTAAAGCTGCAAGCATGAGCAAACAATAATGACGTTTTCGGAGAACTTCAGAATGCCTTCTGAATAGGTAGGCATCCGGATAACTTATTTGTCCTTACTCAGTGTATTGAAATATCAAGAGTAGAAAGCAGACCGTTATATGTGGCATTCTTAGACATTACAGGAGCGTATGACAACATAGACCGCAGCATTTTGTGGGATATTCTGGAAGGGGAAGGCTTAGGTGACGATTGTCTGCAGCTTTTCAGAGAGATTTGTCTAGAAAATACCTCTTGCGTTGAATGGGAAGGGATGAGGAGCGAGTTGATATCGACAAGGGACTGAGGCAAGGGTGCCCTTTATCCCCACTGCTCTTTATGATGTACGTGGTGAGGATGGAGAGGGCGCTAGAAGGAAGTAATATCTGCTTTCGTCTCTCATACAAACAGGCGGGTACAGTAATAGAGCAACAACTCCCAGGTTTATTTTATGCGGACGACATCGTGTTGCTAACTAACAAGCAAAGTGATTTGCAACGTCTGGCTGACATATGTGGACAGGAAGTCGATAATTTAGGTTTAAAATTTAGCGTTAAAAAATCAGGTGTTATGATATTAAATCAAAACAGTGAACAGACAGTGGCAATACAGGGCCAGGAAATACCTCGGGTAAAAGAATATAAATATCTTGGTATATGGATAAACGAAAGCAATAAATATACGGAAACACAGGAAAAAACAACAATAAAAGGGAAGAGAAACGCAGCCATAATGAAACACAGGGCGCTATGGGGATATAATAGGTACGAGGTGCTCCGTGGTATATGTAAAGGTGTAATGGTTCCAAAACTCACATATGTAAATGCGGTTGTTTGCTTGAAATCAGTGCTACAATCGGGACTCGATGGCAACCAAATGTCAGTGGGACGCCTGGCATTGGGCGCTCACGGGAGGACTACAAATGAAGCTGTGCGGGGTGATATGAGCTGGACAAGTTTTGAAGTGAGGGAAGCTCACAGTAAAATTGATTATGAGGAACGACTGAGGAATATGGAAGAAAGTAAATGGGCTGGGAGAGTGTTCAGGTTCAGGAAAAACATTGATTCACAGTGGAGGAAAAGAACTAGGAAGCTTACCAGCAAGTATGTGGCCTGTAGGGTGAGCAACATGACAACAAAGAACGTCAAGCGGAAAGTCAGAGAGCCTGAGATAATCTCATGGGTGGCGGCAAGGGTAAAAAAACTTGCCATGAGTAACTACTTAAGAGGAAAAACCGAAATCAGGAAAGAAACAATTTATGATAACTCAAAGGGAAGCTCATTGCTTTTCGAAGCGAGATCAGGATGCCTTAGAACACGCACCTATAAAGCGAGATATAAGAAGGAAGTATGTGCTTGCGGCGGTAAAGTTAGGGAAACGATGGAGCATGTTTTATTAGAATGTGAAGATATCTGCCCAGTGGTCGATTTAGGCACCAATGGACTCCTTGAAGCCCTTGAATTCAGCGAGAGCAGGGTGAAAGTGAACATGTGAACAGATTAGTAAGACGCGATTGGAAGATTGGTGGAAGGAAAGTATTAAAATGACAAAAAAAAAAAACGGAGACATACAAAAACAAAGTTCAGAATAGGGGTCAAAAATTTGGTTGTGGGAATTCGTCGTTTTTTTTTCTTTTTTTAAACCTAGGTAGGACATTCATTAGGCAGTAATAATAGCAAGAGCTTGGTGGCGCAACCCACCTTCCCGTTCCAAAGGGGACGCTCATAACATCCATCCATCCAACCGTTGCCTGACTTCTGGGCTTGCGTGCTGCATAATCACCTAAGTCACCTGGTGGATTCGTCTTCATGCCGGGACTTTTACACCTGAATGCGAAGTTGGCATAATTAGTGACAAATTTGATGAAAAAAATAAGAAAAAAACGGTCGTCGACCTATTTTTTGGGTTTCTCACAAAAATGTCTGTACAATCGCGCGGGCTCTCCGAAAAACGTCAACTTTAGCAGTAAAATTAATTTCATTGCTTTTTACAACGCAAGTGGTATGAAAAAAATTACTTAATTTTTAGTAAAGCAATGAAGGGTGCTAGTTGGTGGACGTTCATGATTATAGACAGTTTTAGTATAGCGTAAAATGCTTGCGTTAGCGTTAGCGTGCGACGCAACGCTAACGCAAAGAAAGACTGCACTGCACGGCACAAGGTAGTGCTTTAGAATAGCGGAACGGAGAAAAGCGTTAACGTTAACGCAAATACAGCGCCATCTAGATGTAAAAACACAAAGTACTGGAAAGCCAAATCCACACGAAATGCCGAGCTTATCCAATGCCGAATCCGCAAGTGTGTCCCTAAGTCAAGCTTATCGAAAGCCACAGTCGATGCGTTAATTACGCATGTAGGTGTTTGGTTTGAGTGTTGTTTTGTCGAGAGTCGCAAAACGCACCGATTACTCTTAGCATGCCGCGATCGAGTGTTCTGTGGTACCCATATTACGTGTCCTTTTTAAGTTGGGATGACATCGACGCCCTCATGCTTCGGGAACGAGAGCGACCGCGCAGGTTCTACGTGTCGTCAAGATCCACTCAACATCGAATCTATTCCGGAGGGGACGTTTCGCCGGCAATTTCGCTTCCAGAAATCCGATTTCCCACTTCTTTCCACTTTTTTGCAACGGACGCCATCTTGACGTCCGTCCGAATGAGTTCAAGGCGAAAACCTCCTTCAGGAGGTTCATATCGTCCTCGTCGGTAAAACGCACACGCATTGTGACTACAGCACCGACCACACTAATGTGTTTTGCCGCGGAAAACGTGACAGGCATCGGCTTGACATGCGGCTTTACACCAAGCGAACGAGCGAAATACACTTGGGCGCCATCTCGAGGCGGATACGGCAAACATGAGCAAACATTAGCAACCCCTCTCGTTAAGCCTACTGCGCCGCTAATCGAGAACGCATGTCGTAAACAACGCCCATTTGTCACCTGTGCGTCACTGTCGAAGCATCATCACACAAATCTAAAGCAAACACGAGCATTAGTGGGGAACGAATGAGCCGTACAGTGCAGGCCGACGACTCGATAGATCCGAAGCGGGCTGCTCTCACTTCGACTGGCGCCGCCATCTTGCCGTACGTAAGGCTCCCCTTGCGTGCGTTAGCGTTCAACGCTAAATCCTGAAAATAGCGTACGTACGTAAGAGCTCCAGCAGCGTTTACGTACAGCGCATGCGCAGTGTCGTGCACGCAACGCTAACGCAAACGCTAACTCTTTGCGTTTGCTGCTTTACGCTATACTAAAGCTCTCTATTGCGCTCAGTGTTACACTGACGATTTTAAGTGAAGGACAGGACGTGGACGTACGTAGCGCAACTTAATTTAGCGCAACTTTAAATACTTAATTTTGCCCCTTGCTGTGCGTCACTGATACAGACTGTTCCTTCGGGCGAGGAGGAAAGGGCGCGCGGAGAGCTTTTCCTCCTCTCTGGCGCTGCTTGAAAGTATTGCTGTCGCGTGCTGCGGGACGATTTCTTGATGTTTTAGATCGTACTCTGTGAAATTTACGCAATGTCCGTTCATATAAGATCGTCAGGGAAGCCTTTCTATGCATGTTACCGATGCATAGTACGCGGAAGTATCTCTTTGGGGCGCAAACATGTGACATGGATTTTTGTGAACCACACCGGCCCTATTAGTTTGTTGCCGACGCAACCACTTTTTCCTAGATTTGATGTTTTACCTGCAAATAAAGTCTATTTATGGATACTGGCACAGTGAATTTTTAAACAGAAACTCCACAGTATTTACACACCTGTCTTGGCGCAATATGATATCCGTAACCCCAAACGCAGAAATAAAAAAGTCAGAACAAATTATGGAAAACGAAGGTCTGGAATATCAGGTAATAGACATGTTAAATAACTGTGCTTCTATTTTGGATTTCTGCCTACCAAGAAAAACGTTCAAACGTGAACTGCGGTCAATTTTGTTTTCCGTTGAAATTGTTATGTTACAATGACAAATGTAAACTTCCGTTTCAGTTGTTGACTTCCTTTTAAGTATTTTTGTGATATGAGCGAATCTTCAATGTGATATTTAAAAAAATAAACTGGTCCATAGTGCTTAAGAACATCCACATTGTATAGGATGTATGATGTATGTATGGTGTAGGCTATATGCGTGTACTACTTGTGACGCCGCTCTTTTGTTACCCGCTCTCTGCTGTACTGCTGTAGACTGCTCCTTTTGTTACGGGGCCAGTGACCTCGTCAGGCAATCATGCCTTTAGTCTCTGCCACCCGCAGGATGATGTGTTTTTCCTGCAAATAAAAACTGACTGACTGACTGACTGACATGCATTATCAGCATTATCAGCCAGGCTGTGTGTACGTGTTGTGAACCTTTTTGCCCATATCGGTTATAATTCAACGAAGAAAACCGATGTGTCTGTATTACCAACATGAAATGGTAAATCTGCTCACGATCTGAATTGCTTGGCGTAGGGACTAAAAACATGAAATATAAGAGCGCATGCTCGTGTACGGTCAACCTAAGGCAACTACGAAACATCTAAGCGGCAGGCGCTATCAAATATGTGTTGTACACCGGCATCGTTCTCGCGCATTTCAAATCGAGTAAGCCTGAAATCACTATATGTCTACGCTAGCCTTTCTACATGAGGCCGATGGCGCTGCTCAACACAGCGATCACTGCGGTTGGTGAACCAGCATGATACATATATAAGCTATGTGATTCGGCATTGCCTGTAAAGCCATAACATCGGAGAGGGATCGCATAAAAAGAATGCGACGGCTATTTTGAGGACGAACTTTCCGTAATACGTGTTAGTGCCTAGTAGAGGACGGAACGAACACAACCGAAAAAATAAATTCGGTTATCATCCTCTTTCTCGAAAAAGGAGAAAACGGGCTAACGCCCAATAGGAGCTCGCATAGGCACGCCGCCCAACTTTTATAGATCTATAAACGTTGATGCCGCATGCTTGGACCATGCGCCATATAGAACAAAGATATCTGTAATCCAGAACCTACCACTGCTTAGGACGCTCGCGCAGTTCGTAACCGGTCGATTTCCTACAAGTACAGTTCATACTGTGGGGTACGCCGTTTTTACTAGCCAAAACTATTTTATTCATGGGTGGAAACTTCATCCACCGAACCAAGTAGTAACGCACTGTTATCTGCAGCTAACATTTTGAACGCTTGTCAAAGTATAACAGCACAGCTCCTATGGTAGCAGAACGGTACCCAAGCTGTTACGATCGTCGCGTATGTTTCATTGCTCCTAAACCGCAGCTTATATCTGGAGGATAATACTGCAATAAGGTCACATTAGTAAATGGAACATTGAGAAATGCAGAATTGATCTCCGAGGCTGATTGTAGGCTCAAACATTCGCGCACACATCGCGGTGCGTGCTCCGTCCGCCTCAACGCCAGCAGAAACTTCGTCCATACCGACGTAAACCACTTGAGCACGTCTCACAGAACTGTTTACCGTAAAGGCGCATGTCATACTAAATGAACCGCACGAGCCCGAGAAGAAACGCCAGAAACTACCGCCGAGCGTATACCTGCCACGCAAGACCTGCCATGTTCGCCCAAGCCAGCATGCCGACGGCCCATAGATGGCGCCACTGCGTAGCAATATGGTGGCGCCTATGAAAAAACGGTGTGTATATAGCACATATACCGGGTGTCCCAGCTAACTTGAACCAAGGGTTTAAAAATGAAATATTGGGGTCAGGAGAGTGAAACTACCTGCATATTGGTGACAGGCATTTGGCGCACCACAGGAAATTTTTTGTATTGCAATTACTTAACTAGTAATTAAAATAATTTTTTTAAAATTTTTAATATTGACTTTAGACACTAAGTGTGATTCGCAAAGTTGGAGAGCACTTTCAGAAACCCCCATTCCATTATTCGCCATAAAGAAAACCTTACGTGTACCTCTTTTTTCGAGCTCGAAAGAAAGCCCGCGAAATACAAAAAAAACCACGTGACGAGCGCATTCGCGCGCCGCGATCGTGCTGCTCTCAACCGTGCTTTCAGTGAACGAAATCAGCTCCGGTATTCATTCGGCGGCCCCGTTTCAGAGGCAGGCCGATATCTTGGTGGTGGTTTCTTCGGCCGTGTCAGCCAGTTCGCGCGTGACGGTGTAAATTGCAGCGAGTGCGCTGCGCTTTGCAGTCGCGATAAAGACTGCCAAGCTCGAAGTTTTCAAATGAGAGGAGTTTTATTTGCCAGTTGCAAAGAAAATAAAAGTGGCGGTTTATGGCTTGGCTGTGCGGCGATGACAGCCGTGGCATGCGGTTGTCCTGACTCCATTTCATTTCGGTTTCTTACCAATTATAAAAAGTGCTCGAATAGGTCACCTTGTGCGACGATACAGCTATGGCATCTTGTAACCAAATCAGCCGTTGCATTTCGTATGACAGCCTCAGGCATGTTTAAACAGACTTCCGTTATTTTGTCTTTAAGGTCTTGCGGTGTGGAAGTTGGTGTGCTGTACACCTTGTCCTTGATATGACCCCACAAAAAGTAGTCCAGAGGTGTCATATCAGGAGACCTGGCTGGCCAGTTCACGGGACCTAGTCGTCCTATCCATTTCTGCGGGAACGCTGCGTCGAGCCAGGTCCGAGCCTTGGCGCTGCTGTGCGCGGGGGCGCCATCGTGTTGAAACCACACATTTGTGGCCCTGGCGAGCGGTAGATCCGAAAGGAAGTCGTCAACGGGTCCTCTGAGGATATCATTGGTGTAGCGATCTGCTGTCAGCGTCTGGTCGAAAAACACAGGCCCGATCAAACTACCGTCGAAAAGTCCACACCAAACACTAAATGACCACTGGTACTGGTGCTGCGTCTGTAAAACCCAGTAGGGATTTGAATCGCTCCAGTAATGAGCATTGTGCAGGTTCACCTGTGAATTGCGCGAAAAACTAGCTTCGTCACTCCATATCACTTTGTTCAAAAAATCCGGGTCGTCCTGCATCTTTATCAGAATCCAATTAGCAAAATCGGTCCTGTTTTGGAAGTCCCGTGGCAACAGATTTTGATGAAGCTGTACGTGGTACGGATGCAGGCGGTGTTTGCGCAGTATTCGCCAAACTGATGACCTGGAGACTCCGGTATCCTCGCTCACGCTGCGCACGCTTGCTTGGGGTTCCAGAGCGAACAGCGATAAAATATGCGTCTCGAAGTCCTCGTCAAAAACAGGTGCTCTGTGTCGTGTGGACGTAAAACTGCCCATCCGTCGCAGCGTCTCGAAGGCACGCAGGATCGTTACTGAACTTGGCCGCCTGCCTGGGTGCCATTGTTGCATAAGGTCTGCAGCGCGCCTTCTGTTCCCATGACATGCACCTAGAGCCAGAACCATGTCTGCTTTCTCTTCATTTGTAAACGGCATGTCTGCAGTGCTAGTAATCACTACACCAAAGATTCAGTCTCGCATGAGAGTGGCATAAGAAGAGCACACGACAAACTGTGCTTCACCGCTGCTTCCAGCTTTCAAAATCCTCATTAGGAAACTGCAACACACAGCCGCCAACACCTCGCGGCGAAACATTATTCCCTGTATTTCTCTTTTGCTTCTGAGTGACAAAGCAGACTCGCCATCTCAGTATCTTATCAGATTGGGACTAAGTCGTCGTCGCCGGGTGCCAACTAGCTGACGCGGACGAAAAACCCCCGCCAAGATATCGGCCTGCCGCTGCAACGGGGCCGTCGAATAAATGCCGGAGCTGATTTCGTTCACTGAAAGCACGGTTGAGAGCAGCACGATCGCGACGCGCAAATGTGCTCGTCACGTGATTTTTTTTGTATTTCGCGGGCTTTCTTTCGAGCTCGGAAAAAGAGGTACACGTAAGGTTTTCTTTATGGCGAATAATGGAATGCGGGTTTCTGAAAGTGCTCTCCAACTTTGCGAATCACATTTAGTGTCTAAAGTCAATATTAAAAAATTTAAAAAAATTATCTTAATTACTAGTTAAGTAATTGCGATACAAAAAATTTCCCGTGGTGCGCCAAATGCCTATCACCAATATGCAGTTAGTTTCACTCTCCTGACTCCAATATTTCATTTTTAAACCCTTGGTTCAAGTTAGCTGGGACACCCGGTATACTTGGAAAACCGCGATGGTCGACACCGGGGGGCTGTTCGCTTTCGCTCTTCGCGCAGCTCGGCGTGCGTCGCGCGCGCCGTCGGGAAGTGCAGATATGCGCGTGCAAACTGTACAACGCTATCAGATCTTAGACTGGTTCGTGAATTCAGTTCGGAACTTTCTGCCTGCGCGCGACCTTTGGCGATTCGGTGCACCCAGCAAGCACGAAAGCAAACTTCGCAAAAGCGCTCGCCGAGTTGCCGGCATGTTGGCGACTCGCCACTAAATGCTCACCTTCTCACCGAGAACCAGCCCATCCAGCTTCAAGTTTGAAGCGAAAGTGGGCCTCCTAGTTATCAAATCGTCTTGATGCCGCCGTGCACAAGCCCGAAAATGAAAAAAAAAAAAATGTGGACAGTTTGCACTAGTGGTGCTAGGCTGGGTCGCAGCGGAGCTAGTTCCGGCTTTTGCAAAGGGTTGCTATAGGTTTTCCCAAGTTTTGCGAGGTTATACATGGCTCGGGTAGTTTCATACTAAGTGTTGCTAAATTTTGCGATGTTATGCATGGCTTGGCTAGGCTCATACCAAGCGATGCTAGGTTTTGCTTAGTCTTACGAGGTTATGCATGGCTTAACTATGCTCATACTAGGTGTCGCCAGGATTTGCTAAGTTTCGCCAAGTTTTTGCGATGTCATACACGGCCAGGCCGGTAAGCCACACAAGCCCCAGCAAGTCACACGCGTACAAGCCACAGTACGTGCATCACAATTCATTATGTACAGTGCTTCAGTACCAGTCGTCATCATCGTCGATCCGGTCTTCGTCATCGACGTCCGACCGTCGTCGTGGTCGGTGGCGTCGGGGAAGGCTTCGCGAAGCACTTGCTAGTCAGAGCTGTTCTGTTCAAATTTCCGCACATTGCTCACCGTGGAGAGATTCACGTCGAACTAGAGCCGGTCGCAGACGCGGCAGCTGTGCCCGAACTCTGTGCCGGGGAATTCGCGCTGGAAGCTGCCTCCCACGGATTTGCGGGTTGGGTGTTGGAAGTTCTCGGTGACGCGCAGGCCCGGAACCGATTCCCGGCGGCGCAGAGCATTCAGTCGGCACCGTTCATTGTCTCTGGCCCGAAACTCGGTATCTTCGGCTCGGCGACGGCCTCGGCGCGATGGGCAGGATCGGCTCTCCTTCTTCGATCGTAGTCCCGCTAAGCCGCGCGTCGATATTCCTTGTAGGCGACAGACGCGACAGCTGTGCCCCAATTCGATGCCCTGAAATTCTCGCTGGAATAGGCCGTTCGCCCCCCCCCCCCCCCCCCCCCCGTTTCTCGACGGGCTTGACGCTGGAAGTTTTCGAGCAGTCGCAGGCCGGGATTGCTTTCTCGGCGACGTCGAGCGTTCAGGCGCCCACCCTCGCGTTCCCTGTACTGAAACTCGGGATCCTCGAATCGGCGTCGCCTCTTCTCAGCCGCAGCTTCGGCGCGGTGTTCCGGATCAGCTCGGCGGCGACGCATCGAGTTTCGCTTGGCAGTACGGCGCTCCTCCGAGTAAGCCGCTTCTTCTTCGGGCGTCCGGACTTTCTTCGGTCTTCCCATGGCAGCAGCTTGTACGCACGGAGTTAAGTATAAACCCCATGCAAGCGATCTTGCACGCGACAGTGACAAGCGGCGCGATGGAGATGGCTGTCGCGTTCGCTCGTCGTCTGCAAGTCGTACCCCATGCGTACAGTGTTCTGGAATCTTCTAGTACTGTGTACCCATACGAGCGATGACTTCGAGCGACGTCTCCCCAGTGTTGCCGGTATGAGAACAGCAATATAAGCGCCGAAACTAGCGTGACGCATGCTTAATTAACCTAAGTTGATGCATTTTACTGCAAAAAGCAGCATAAAATATTTCTGAAAGTCTTGCAGTAGGTTCTTATCCTTGCACGTATAAAAATTCAATCGTTTGCTCGTTCCGTGCGACACTCGGAAATACTTGAGTTATGTACATCCAGTTCCGGCTTCGCGCTATTGGCTAGTCGCTCATAGCACTTCCGGGCGACGAGCGACGAATTCTAGATTTGCAGAACCGAGCGATCGCGCTACAAGACCGAGTGATCTGTTCACGCGAAGGCCCGATACATCGCTCGAAGCCGTCACTCGTCGCTGTCGCGCACAAAATCGCGCTCATGGGGTTTAGCCTTAAGGAGGCGAGAAGTATGCCGCCGCGCCGGCCCGAGCTTTTACTCGCCTGTGACGTCATGACTCCACCCTACGCGCGTGTGGTGCGAGCAGGTTACGTGGCTCGGTGCTCTCGCAGGTGGTTGCTAGGTGACGCGAGGCGGCGCGCAGCTGGGCTGAGTTTTCTGGTAACGCTCCACGGCGGAACGAAAGCTTCGCTGGTAAAAATACAGATGTCGAAAGACTTGGCGTGTACCGTTATCCGTGTCGTCGCGGTGGAAAGACGCAAATGTATGATTTCATCTTTTCACGAAAGCAGCACACGACATGCATCGGAGAGCAGCTTGGATAAGAAACTTCGCATTGGGAAAAGGTGGTGACTGAAAAGGTGACTACCGGTTTGTTCGAAACACTTCACTGAAAACTTTTCATCCCGGCGACGAGACCATTGCGTTCAATATCGTGCTGGCGTTTTAAATCGCGGGGTGTTCTTTGTTTAGGCAGGCCCTTGATAAATTATAGGGATGTACATTTAAGCTTCATTTGGTTTTGTTCGTTCATAGCTTTCTGCCCTAGCATTACTGTCCAGCAGCCGGAATATTCTTGCTAATGTACTTTTGTCTGTAGGCACGGTAGCAAGAAGAACGGCCTCGGAATGTCTGAAGTTGATCATGACGCATGTTATGCCGCGAGTTAACATATCGTTTTCATGGCATGGTTCAGTTTAGCGGTGGCTGCAGAAGATGCTGTTTTCTCATTGCGTTGTCAGTTTAGGTGGTCGCAAGAAATTTAGAAGCAACACTGCAGCAAACAGTGCTCGTTCCAGCTTTAGAGCTTTCAACCTGCGCACAGCGCCGCTAGTTTGCTTTCCGACACTGGTTCAGTTAGTTTCCAAGTCATGGATTTACAGTAAGTTACTTCGCCCAAAAGAACACATTCGCTAAATTTTTGAAACACGTTGGAAGAAACTCAACTTGATCCGAATGGTTAAGACCAGGCCACACGTACGCTTGTGGACGCGCGCAAGCTCGCTTCTACGTGTCTTGCGCCTGCCGCGCCACTCTGGTGGTTTGCATCCACAAAGACGCGCAACAGCTCGCGCTCACTCCCCTCACTCATAGACGGCTTGGAGGACGCCACTTCGTACTTTTGTTGACAGTGTTTCAAGATGGAACGACAGAAAGCTGAGCTAGTTGGTAAGGATTCATTATGCAGAAAAGGTGAGGCGTGCAGACAGGACACAAGTGGACCAATATGAACGCCGACTATCAACTGAAGGGAGCACTGAGGCGAAAGAAAGAAGACAAAACTCATCTGCGCAAGTTTTGTGTCTTCTTTCTTTCTTTCGCCTCAGTGCTCCCTTCAGTTGATAGTCGGCGTTCATATTGGTCCACTTCTCTTGTGTCCTGTCTGCGCGCATCACCTTTTTTGCATAATGTTTCAAGATGCTTCGATATCTATAAACGTAATTGTTTTATCTTTATAGCCGTTAGATCAGCCCAAAAATGAAAGAAAAAGCACTTGCGTGATATTAAATCTGTTTCACTGAGAGTTGAATCTAACGCGCCGTAGCTGCGTAGCCAGGCGCGCCGATGCGAGGCAACCCAACAGCACGATTACGTTGATGGTAGAGTGTAGTATACTCGCGCACAACATTTCTTGGCTATGAAGCGAAGGCTACGGAAACTACAGTGTACTAAGCCTTCTTGTACAGTGTACTAAGCCTTCTAGTACATGTAGTGTGCGTAGTGTAAGCCTTCTAGTACACTGTACGGAAACTAAGCGAGCGCCTCTTTCAATGCTGCTGGAAGTAGTCCCGCAGTTTTGTGCACGTTTTCTTGCTTGGAAAGTGGAAAACAATATTTTTTTTTTCATTTTTACAGCACCTAATTTACGTAACACGCACCAGTCACGTATTGGTATTTTTTTTTTTTTGCTCGCGAGTTTTTGCACATCCGAGACCGTCGCACGCTTTGCACATTCACAAACGCACAATGGCGCCCGTGTCTTCTGGTGAGTGTCCGTCGCTCGCTGACCCGTCAATCAACTCCCCTGAGAGGCTGTTCACCGACTTCGGCAACAAGAGACTGTTGAACGCAAAAAAAAAAAAAAAGTCTGCAGCGTCTGCGCGGAAACCAAGCGAACCCATCTGTAGATCGCAACCTTCGGCATGTATAAACGAGTGAGCGAGCTGACTGCGAGGCTCGCTGTTCAGAACTTCGTCTATATCAGATGTGAATAAACATCGATTCATGCCGAGTTGATCGCATCTGCCTTCGCTGAAGTAAAGACGTTGTGCGAGGTTGGCGAAACCGGTGCCGAGTGTGCCCGGACTACATTGCATACGAATGTAGTCGTGCTACTCGCTTCTGCTGAACAACTTCCTGGCTGTCATTCAATATAAAGGCCCCGTTTTGGGGCAGCCTGTAAATCTGCTAACTCGATTCTGGCAGCGAAAACATTTTTTTTAAATTTCACCATGTCTGTCTGCAACGCATTAAAACTGAGTGCCCAATGTGGTACCACACTGAAACTAAACACTGCAGATCTACAAGTATCTCTTAAGTGTATGTGTGGCATGCCGTTCCTTTAACTGCTTCAATAGAGAGGTTTAGCCTATCCGGTATTCGGGTAAACGCAGGGGGACGGGGCGGGGCTTTGGCGCGGAGGCGTAATTAAGCCTGAGCAGTCTGCATGGTGCAGATACCTGGGGGCGCAGAGCTCAAAGAGACAAAAACAGCTAATGTTGCAGTAACCAAGCGTATTTTACTTCGCTGCTGGTGAAAATTTTCGGCACTGGCGTAATCGTGTTGCTGCCAAAAATTTACACACGCAGCAAAGTAAAATACGCTTGGTTACTGCAACATTGGCTGTTTTTGTCTGCTCGAGCTCTATACCTGAAAGCGGCCGTTTATATGTATACAAGCTGCTCACTTGAGCTGACGTGCAGTTGGGAACGGCATTATTACATTTAGGTAGGAAATATAACATAAGCGTAACATGTTTTTCTCAGAAATCAGACTCGAGAGTAATTTCTTTCGTTTCATCATCATCATCAGCCTACTTTATATCCGCTGCAGGACGAAGGCCTCTCCCTGCGATCTCAATTACCCCTGTCCTGCGCCAACCGATTCCAACTAGCACCCGCAAATTTCCTAATTTCGTCACACCACCTAGTCTTCTGCCGTCCTCTACTGCGCTTCCCTTCTCTTGGTACCCATTCTGTCACCCTAATGGTTCAACGGTTATCTAATCTGTGCATTGCATGACCTGCCCAGCGCCATTTCTTTCTCTTAAAGGGCCCCTGAAACGGTTCGGACAAATTTTGTAGACGCGTAGGGTACAGCTTAAGTAGAACATTCGCACCACAATTTAAGTGAAGCGTTACGTATTAATGGAGCTACAAGCGATTAGAAGTTACCCTCCTCCCTAGCCATGCTCTTCCTCCTCAACTCGTTCGCCGAGCGAGCGGGGCTAAGCTCCGCCTTCACTGGTTCAGTGTCACGATGCGACGTCACATCGTCCACTTCCGGTTGTTTTGGAGCCCGCCCCCGCCCGCGCGAGACCGCTCCGCTAGCCGCTTGGCCGTCGACCCCAAGCGAAAGCTATCGAAGCAGCGTGCGTTGCGAGCATTCTGTCGTAGCGCTGAACGTGTCTTGTATTCCGGTAACCACAGGCAAGCTGGTCATTTCGGAAAATGACTGTAGGCATAAACTCAAGCTGGTGAAGGAACTTTAGCGTAGACGTACGTGAGCGGCCTGATCGGTCTGCACGGTCCGTACACTTGTTGGTGCGAGCTTAGCCAGCCAAACAAAGCGCCAATATTCCTCTAAACAAGTGTAAACATTTTAAACATTTATAAAAACAACGTGTTCATGATTACACTCCTGCGAAAAATACCCACCAGCAGCAAAGAATACACTTCGTTGCTGCTACTGCGTATGGTTGAGCTCTGTGCCACCAGATGGCTGCACCGTGCAGACCATTCGCATTTGCCCTTCTGCTCATCTCATGGCTCATCCCGTTACGGCAAAGTCAAGCGGCCAGACTGTCCCCTTGCGCTTGCGTTTTCCCTAATACCGGACTCGGGAAACGCGATTGCGTTAGTAATCTCCCGGTGTAAAGTGACGGCCACAAACGCGCAAATCCTGGCGCCGATCGGATAGCGGCATACCGATGCGCAGCAGCCAGTTCGCTCGTACGCTGCCTTGCAGAGGGACACGATGTCGCAGCTTGACACATTGCCACTCGCTACATTTGCAGTCCACGAGGCAACAAAGTCGAATCATAGTGCTCGCGAAAAGACTGAGACCGACTCTGACCGCGGAGCTCTCTTCAAAATGGAGTACGTTGTAACACAAGCAGACGACACGCTGTGTGCCGGAAGTGCTTAAGTGTACTGAAAAATTATTCTTGTGCATTCTCTTTATGTTACTTTCTTTTCATAAAAACAAATTAACTAACATTGCAACTATTACGAAGATCATTTGTTTACCATAAAATTGGAAAAATTATCGATCACGCGCCCTTGTCAGCCAATCGGATAGCTCGCCCCACTGACGTCGTATGGGTGATTTCGGTCATATGGGTAGGGGCGGCTTAAAATTCCGCCGAGCAGTGTGCTGCGATCGGCAGCGATGTGCATATTTAAAACCTTATAATAAATTACACGCTTTACGCGGAGCACTTAGATGTGTCAATTAATGATCAGAAGGGACTACTCTAACGACTCAATACGTTTGTAGAAAATCGTCAAAAGCGTTTCAGGGTCCCTTTAATGTCAATAGAATATCGTCTATATGCCCAGCGCCATTTCTTTCTCTTAATGTCAATAGAATATCGTCTATACCCGTTTGCTCTCTGGTCAAAACCACTCTTTCTGTCTCTTAAAGTTATGCCAAGCATTCTTCGTTCGATAGCTCTTTGCGCGGTCCTTAACTTGTTCTCAAGCTTCTTTGTCTCTCTCTCCCTCGAACCTTCGCCTTTCCCTCACTTTCCAACTTTCCTGTCTCCTACTCATTTCCTATTTCTTCCGATCTTCCAGGCAGCAAGGGATAACTAATACGCTTATGATCACTTCCGAGGCTGTACTTCCCCTCTTCGTCTATTTCCATTACTGCGAGCTTGCTATACAACCCCTGCGACATTAAACAGTAGTCAATGGTCGTTTGTCTGTTACGGGATTCCCACGAGATTTGTCCATCACACTTAGTTTTCTCTATTTACCATAACTAGGTTGTGTCGCTCACAGAATTCTAGCATCAACTTTCCATTACAATCTGTGTATCCATTTAGATCCTCGATGTGGCCATTCATGTCACCCAGCAGACAAATATCGGCACCTTCTCCAAACTGCTTTATATCGTTATCGAGACACTTCACTAGATCTTTGTTCTCTTGCCTGCATTTGTCCCCTGTCCCTAAATAAGCTACTCCTAGCCATGCCTTTTTACCGGCAATTGTACCCGACACCCAGACATGTTCTTTGCAAGTTAACTTTATTCTTTGTCAATTTGTTCCTTGGTGTATGAGCGTACCTACTCCTCTTCCCTTCCTCTCCGTTGTTCTATTGCTCCCTTCCCAGACGTAGCCTTCAATAAACGGTGGGTCTTCTAGATCCCTGATATGTGTTTCGCATAGCGCGTATACACCTACCACCTCGCTCTCTTTCTACCGCCTTGCATGTTTATGTACCTGATCCTGGTGTTAAATTTCTTTGTAGTTTTCTTCCTGGACCTCCTAGTGGCCATTTTATTGGCGTCAGCCTTTATTGTTGCACTTTCTACACTGTTTCTACCTACCCCTACGCCCTGAGGCGCAGTGGACCCTCTAAAAAAGCTACTGCCCGACCTGCCAGGCGCCAGCCGATCTCGGCTCCTAGCCTTCCATTAAAGTGGATGCCATCTTGTGTAAAGCCTCCGCCAAAGCCTGCCCTATGCACTTCTCTGTTTATGTCTACCACTTCAAATCCTTTCTCCTGGCTTAGCTTTCTTATCTCACGATTAACAGCCACAACGTCCTTGGCAATTGCTCCGTTCCTTCCTTGCACCTCCGGCACTGTGCATACCACGATCTGGACTTGCTGTGCTATCGCCCTTAAATCGTCAACTCCCTCCGCTAATCTTCCCACTACTTTTGCGGCTTCACCATTCAAGACATCATTTAGCCCCGCCGCTACCACTACCAAATTGCGCTCTGCAACATTTTCAGAAAGCTCGCTTTTTGTTTCTCTCAGTACTGCGTCCATTGTCCTGCCTGGGAACGTCCCGACTGCTACCCGCTTATCACCCTTTGCACGCTCCATTATATCTCTTTTGCACCTCCTCATATTTGTATCACCACCGATAAGTACTAGGGCATTCTTTCCCTCCCTCCTAACTTCGAGGTTATGCTTATCATTGGCTATGAGCTCATTCCTTGGGGTTAGCTTGTTCCCCTCCTCTCCTCGCGCTCGCTGGCGCCCCTGTGGCTGCAGCGTCGCCTCACTCGGGACGTGTTGCGCTGCTTCACTATAACTATGCCGATTCACCGGCGGCGAGACGACTCCCGCTTGCTCTGGCTCCCTGCCTCCCACTTCGCCTGTAGGGTCTACCCTACTTTCTGTGCTTTTGCCACCGGCTTGGTGTCCCGACCCATCATTCTCCGCTTCCCGCGTCTCAAGCGCATCGAGCCGCCAATGCAGTTCTGCTCTCCTTTCCCTCTCTTCTCCAAGCTCGGCCACGGTTCTTACTAATTGCGCGACCTGGACCGCTTCCACCTTGACCAACTCGTCGACTTTCGCCTGCAAAGCTACCCGCTTCTCCCGCTCCTCCCTCAGATCTGCTTTCAGCTCTTTGAACTTGGCTGTCCAATTTCCTTCCAGTTTTTGGACTGCTTCCCTGACCCCTTCACACAGCCTGCACGTAAAGCTAGACCCCTCCGCCTCTGCTAAGCTCTGGAAACTGGTCTCGTCGAGGGAGCACCAGCGCAGGCACTCGTCGCACTGCACTTGCTCCGCGTCCCCCGCGGCCTTCCCTTTCTTTGGTTTCATCGCTAGGCCTACGTCCTTAGGCTCAACGAGCGAGTCCGCCAAATCACTTCGAAGAGCTAGCTGAGATAGTTAAATAAGCCTATCAAATAGGTCCCGCCTAGCACCTAGGCCTAACGAGGAAAACCGCCAGACCTAGACAAAGCCGGTTCGTTTACCACGCTTACCACGACTTCAAAATTTGCGCGCCTGCTCCATGCAAAAGAAAACACTTCAAAAACATAGGCTAATAAAAAGAAAAAAAGAGTACTTAGCTACGAACGAAGTCGCTGAAGCCTCGACACAGGAGCGTCCGCGGCATCCACCCAACACTTCCGGATGGATGGATGGATGTTATGAGCGTCCCCTTTGGAACGGGGCGGTGGCTTGCCACCAAGCTCTTGCTACTATGCTGCCTAATATCCTACCTAGATTAACCAATGAAAAAAAAAACACTATGAACTACCACGTCCAAATTTTCTGATACCCTATTGCGAACTGTGCTTTTGTACGTCTCCGTCTTTTGTCGTTCCCTACTTTTCTTCCACCAATCCTCCAATCGCCTCTTACTGATGTCTATTGCGGACCTGTTTGCTTTACCACTGCTCCCGCTGAACCCAAGGGCTTCAAGGAGGCCAGTGGTGCCTAAATCGACCGCTGGATAGACGTCTTCACATTCTAATAAAACATGCTCCATCGTTTCCCTAGCTTTACCGCAGCAAGCACATGCTTCTTCTTCCTTCTTATATCTCGCTTTATAGGTGCGTGTTCTAAGGCATCCCGATCTCGCTTCGAAAAGTAATGAGCTTCCCTTTGAGTTATCATAAATGGTTTATTTCCTAATTTCGTTTTTTCCCCTTAAGTAGTTACTCATGGCAGGTTTCTTTTCCATTGCCGCCACCCATGAGATTAATTCAGCCTCTCTGACTTTCCGCTTGACCTTCTTTGTTGCTGTGTTGCCCACCCCACAGGCCGCATACTTGCTGGTAATATAGAGGCTAGAAGGTTATCCTAGTGTCATGAAGGCGCGTGCCGACGTGAAATACTTTGCTATGCTCCGGCAGATGGCGCCAGCGCTCGCTGGCGGGTTGCTCTTGCGGGCTCCCGCGCGCTTTGCAGCGGGCGCTCGCAAGTGACCGGCGCCTTCCGCCGATTTGCAAGTTCAGAAAACAGGCACGCAATAATCTATGAGGGCTAGTCAACCTTACTATATTGGCCAGTACGCTTATCGTGACGAGCGGTGAAATAAAACTTCGTTTTGGGCTAGTTCGCCCATAGCTGGTTATGATGGCAGCGTAAGAGATGAAGACACACAGAAACTAGACGGTGCACTCGTCATGTGTTTCTATGTGCCTTGTCTACGTCCCTGTTGTGCTGCCATTTTAACCAGAGTGACGAAAGCTACGCAAGCGGCCGTAATAAAATGGGGTTGGTATATTTTTTTTTCTACGGGATAAGCGACACTAATCAGCCCACAAGCGTGGAGAGAAAATGGAATGCATTCCGTTTTTCTCGTGCATATAGTTTATTGCAGCTTTACAAGATTGCACACTATGGTCCGCAAAAACGCTGTATGGGGAGCGCTCTCAAAACCTATGTTACAAGTTCTTTTTTTTTTATTGCACAACGAAGGTATGTACAAAAGCAGGGAGCATTTTCGCGACTGTCATTCTACTGGCATCGCCTCATTTTCAGGAGCTTCTGTTTTTCTCTTTGAGTGCTCCGTTCCATGCTCTTTGCTTTTGCAAAGAAGTGCAGCCTCGTCAGTGCATAGAACTTTATTATGTTTGTTGTCAAACACCGCCCATGCTCACTGCAACCCACTTCTTTAAGCTTCGCTCCCTGAAGGAAATGCAAAAAGCAGACCATGCTTTCAGCATGAAGCTTATTCCTGCTGAAATACACAGTAAATGTGTCCTCAACTTTACAAACAAGCTCCTCAACAGCTTTGGAAGGGAAGATCAAGCCCCCATGATCAAACTGCCTGGTTAGTATAGAATTTACATCAGAATCTGCTTGTAGGGGCAAAATACAAAGGCAAGAGGCACACTCTGGGCATGGAAATTTTTTAAAGACTTTCTGACAACATAGCCGGCTATATAATATACTAACCTACTGTCACTGTGCTTTTCGACACAGTTGTCATGATCAAACTGCTTGCCTTGTGTTTTCAACACAGATTCTGCACACTCCAAATTGCCATCAGCTCATCAATAATTTCTGTTAGGTGGTCAGCCTTTCGTTTTCCAACATCACTCTTTCGTTTTCCAACGTCTCTCTTGATGTTCCTTGCCCATGCCTTCAAGCGAACAGGGTCGGATGGAGCGCGGAACAACGACACCTTTTCTATAGACGACTTGTAACCGCCCTTACAAAGGGGAACAAAACATGTCCTCTCTTTTTTTGAGGGCATTATCACAGAAGTTCAACGTCGCATCGCACCGAGCCGTGGCACTACGTACGGTCTCAACGAAAATAAAGGCTGCAACAAAGTGAACTACGTCGGTACACGTGCTACCCAAAACTGACGACGACTTGTGTCTGCATTCCTTCGGCTGGCGTCGGTAACCCGCCACAGGAGCGCAGCGCCCTCTTCGAACTACCCCACCAAGCATCCAAACTGGTTTCTCCGGCGCTTCGGGAAAGGGCGCCCGCTCCCGACACTAGGATAACCTTCTAGCCTCTATACTGGTAAGCTTCCTAGTTCTTTTCCTCCACTGTGAATCAATGTTTTGCCTGTACAGATACCTGAACACTCTCCCAGACACTCTCCGTTTCCTGTTGTACAGCGCCATCTGTGGTCGCATACTTTAGTTCACGACGCCACCGCTACGCTTAATTCCGTTGCACTGTGGAAGGTACAGTTTCCCTTCTCTAATTTTGTATAGGTGTTCTGTGGTCGCACGACCAATCGCACCCAAAATCGCACCATGTGTCTCGGGCACTCATGTTGGGCCGCCGCCAGCGCGCGGTAAGAGGGCCGTAAAGTCCCTTGATAATTTGAAAGTACCGCCACTCTTTGAGCTCTGCCGCCGCCGCGCGACCTCCTCGCCTCCTCCTTTCCCCTTGCGCCCCCCCCCCGCGGCAGCCAGTTTTGCCCCCGTTTCTGTGCACGTCGATGGGTCTCCCTGCCGTTGCCCGTGGAAACGCGCGGATTTCGCGTTTTCCTTGTGCTTTTCTTTTTCGTTCGCGCCACTTTTCTCAGCTCGGCTGACTCGGCGTTTGAGGTCGGCGTAGCGAACGTTGTACGCTGTGTTTACTGCTCTAGGTGCTAGTGCTATGCCGTGCTGTTGCGCATATCACCGCGGTAATAAACCTGAAGGTGGTTATGCCTTTTTTTTATGATATCAAAAGAAAAGCGTGACGACTTGCGCCGGAAGCCGTCACGCTTTCATGAACGGCATAACCATATTCAGGCTTCTTGCTGCAGCTATATGCGCAACAGCACGGCATAGCGCTAGCGCATAGAGCAGGAAACGCGCAGCGTACAACGTTCGCTACGCCGGCCTAAAGCGCCGAGCCAGCCGAGCTGAGGAGAAAAATGGCGCAGATGAAAAAGAAAAACGCAAGGTCCACACGTTTCCAAGGGCAACGACAGGGAGACCAATCGTCGTACAGAAAAACGGGCGCAAGACCGCTTCCCACGGGGGGGGGGACGCGTAAGGGGCGAGGAGGAGGTGAGGAGGTTGCGCGGCAGCGGCAGAGTTCAAAGAGTGGCGGTACTTTCAAATTATCAAGGAACTTTAGGGGGGCGGAGGGGGCTGCAGAGTGCTGGCGCGCCGGTGTCCGGACATTGCCTGGCCACCGCGCTGAGATAGTGCTTGGCAGCCTCTGTCTTTTAGAGTGAATTTTTTAGAGCGACAAACCGTAAGCCACTGTTTATGTTACGAAATCTTAAAATGTGAGTTATAATTGCTGCGGCGCTTTTCTATCTTTTCTAAACAAAAGTGTACAGTATTTCTCTCAGTGTGGCAGTCACCGTTCGTCTTTTGCTGAATCCACTACTAACCTAATTTACTTTCGTCACTTCTGCTTCAACAAACCGTCGCTACTATTTGTCACGTACAATACAGTTCCCGGTCTCCTTTCATACGAAGCAAGGTTCTGAGGAGTGAAGCATAGGATTAGTAAATGACTAAACAGAAGCGCCTTCACCTAATAAAGTACATTAACATTCATATATTTCACTGTTTATACTCAAAGAAACATGATGCATAGTGTGCTTCACATACAGATTCTATGCAGAAGGTCCAAATTCTAGAAGCCACGAATTGAGAGGCAGGTAATTCCTTAAAAACTACGCTGCCTTACAAGCTATCCGTGGTACATCCGTGGTATCCACGTGCATGCTCTTGAATGAATTATTCTAAACGCTGAAAAGATAAATTCAGAGTTTTCGCTCGGCAACACCACACTCGGGTGAAGATGTACGCCGTAGCGGGTGACTCCGGTATTATTTATGCCAGCCTGGACTTTTTGGACGTGCATCTTAGCTTAGCCATATTTCTCAAATTTGCTCTTCTGGACGTGCTGACGGTTACAAACTTATTGTGCACTGCTTCATTACGGGGTAAACAGCACAAGAAGAGAGAAGTGAGTCCAGAACGACAAACAAGAAAGCACCTGTCCTGCCCTCTTTTTTTGCCTTATTTTTTTTCGTGCTGTTTTGAAGCCTTACCAACAAGCTCAAGTTCAGATCGCAGACCCTTTTTAAATTTTATTCTGTGCTGCTGTCCACGAACTTGTGACATACGCCGGGTCGAAGTGCTTTTCACACCCGTACACTCTTGGTGTCCATGTTCGAGAGCATCCTACAAACCATGCAATCGACTCTTTTCACTGAACATGGTAACTCTGTCTTTGCACATGCAAAACCTGCTGTTGCAGTTTGGTGAGAAGCACTTCTCGCCTACAATCCGTCACAGCTCGAGATGCAGACCTCCCTTCCGTTCTTGCAATCAGACTGTTTGTCTGAATTTTTAAGTGCTTACCAAGAACTAAGATGATAGATTTCTCAATTGTGAAGCAAACCTTGCTAAACTAATAGTTTATCGTCTGCCCACGGCGCTTGTCGGTGACCGCTTCGAAGGATCGACAAACGCCATCTGCTAGAGCACGCGGTGTGTCTGAACTGTTGGAGTCATTGTCATCTGTTGCGGCACCTGCGGGATTTTAATTATTATAGTGAAAGGCAGGAACACTGAAAAAAAAATTGTTTTATTTCTTTCAACGCACTTCGGGTACAGTTACAAGTGCTTACATGTTCAAATTTTCTGCTTTGCTTTTTCAGCCTCCTAACGTGTGCTGCCGTGCAGTGGTGTAGACGTGAAACACCACCAATAGTGAGACGCGTTGCGCTCCAGCGTCCCCCGCGTTGTCGGAGCACCTGTTCTTCTTCCACCGTGGCCGCGACCACTCCTGTCTGAGTGGCCACGTCGCTTTGCCGCAGGGAGATCATCTGTACAGTTCGACAGGCAGATATTGGCATTTGCCAGCAAGACCGCTGTCAGCCGGTGGTCCACGAGCTGCAAACGGGGTGCGGTGAGTTGCGCGTTGCTAATGGGGACGGGCCTACAAAAAAAAAAAGAAATGTCATGTGAATTTCTTTTCGGGAACAGGATGTGGCAGGCCAGTGTTGCCTGCATGTGGTGCGTGGAGGAGAAGGAGAGGGGGAGGACGGTTTCCCGAAACAACGCGGAAATTTGCAGTTAGCAGTGAAGTTGTGTGGGGTGGGGGGGCTCTTGCACGGGTGGGGCTGCTTGTTCGGAATTTTACAGTAGTCTAGTTTAAGGACATCCCAGTGTCAATAACCTCGCACCGCACAATGAACACCACCCGTGGTGTTGTTTCCGGTGATGACCAGATGGAACAAAATTTAATCAATGTTAAGAGAATTTGCGAAGGCCCGACAGAAAAGAAATGAAAACAAAGCATCTAGTACTTACCTTTGGTTCAAGTGTGCTTGCTGAGAATATTGAGGCTGGGTATGCGGAGTTCTGGGTCAGACCAAATGTCCCAAACCCTCTGCGATGTCTCAAATGCCAGTGATTTGGCCGCAGTTTACACAACAGCCGAGGCTGCCAAAGTTGTGCTAAATGCAGTGCTCATGAGCTTCCATGAGCATAATAGCCGTGTCTTACCAGTACTCGCCTACGGGACAGAAACCTGGAGGCTTACGAAAAGGGTTCTACTTAAATTGAGGACGACGCAACGAGCTATGGAAAGAAGAATGATGGGTGTAATGTTAAGGGATAAGAAAAGAGCAGATTGGGTGAGGGAACAGATGCGAGTTAATGACATCTTAGTTGAAATCAAGAAAAAGAAATGGGGGGGGGCATGGGCAGGATATGTAATGAGGAGGGAAGATATCCGATGGTCATTAAGGGTTACGGACTGGATTCCAAGGGAAGCGTAGCAGAGGGCGGCAGAAAGTTGGGTGGGCGGATGAGATTAAGAAGTTTGCAGGGACGACATGGCCACAATTAGTACGTGACCGGGGTTGTTTGAGAAGTATGGGAGAGGCCTTTGCCCTGCAGTGGGCGTAACCAGGCTGATGATTATGATGATGATGAGCATCCATCTGAATCCTGTGAAAATACTCCACACTGTGTCAACTGCAATGGGGAGCATGCCGCCTACTTGTGGTCCTGCCCATCGTTGAAGATAAATGAGGAAATAGTGACACTTAAAGTCAAACAAAACATTTCGTTTAAAGAGGCACGCAGGTGGGTGTCATACCTGCCCAATAACAGCTTTGCCGATGGGGCACGCCAGGGGGCAGTGACACAATGGCTTCTGGACTGTCTGGCCCACACGCAGTGAGCCGCCAGTGACGCCATCCGCCCCCCTGAGCCCTGCAGCTAGCGCTGCTCCAGTAGAAAGGGCCATCGACCTTTGGGCTGGTGGCCTCAAAGGTCTCGTCGCCCGAGACAAGACCTTCACGTCAAACGCAGTGAGTGCATGTCCATTGCCTCACAAAAAAGAAAAATTCCGCATAGCAGGGCCCCGAAGGGGCTGTGTAAGATACTCTTACACAAGACACACAGCCCAAAATTGTCTGCAACATGAATACACAGATACTACAGTGTAACTTCAGAGGACTTCGTGACCTCAATGACTTCACAGAACTTGTACATAAATTTAATCCAAAGGTACTCTGTGTCCAAGAAAATTGCTTAAAGACAACACAGTCGAACTTTCTCAAGCAATATGAGAGTTTCCGTAAAAACCGTGACGACGCTTCTATCTTGTCTGAAGGTGCAGCTATAGCTGTGAATAAGTCTTTTGCTTGCCAACAGTTTGCCCTTCAGATACCCCTCAAGGCTGTATTTGTGCAATTAATATTGTTTAATAAGCTTGTAACCATTTGCTCCATTTACATACCACCAAACTATCACCTCAGTAAAACGGAATTTCACAGCCTCATCGACCAGCTTCCAGAACCATACCTGAGGTACCCCAAACTGCGGTACTTTGGTGTACCCCAAACTGAGATACCCAAACTGGGGTTAGGAAAGGGAGAAGAGGCAGTTCCCGTACAAGAGAGGGGTAGGTGATGCAAGAAGGCAAGGAAACCCCATTACTATATGACAGCGGTTGCGGGGAAACAGGATAAGCTTAAGTTCAAGGTACAGTACAGCATGTTGCTGCTATTTCTGAAAAATAAATGCCATGCAAATATGTCAAGCGGGCAACTTGCGCAGGGCGTGCAGAAGCAGAGCCGCATTAATTAAAGTGCACCACAGGGTCCAGGTGACACTACGGAAGCGGTCAACCGTCAAATCAACACTTCTATGCACGCTGCATTAGCTTTGCGGCTATGGCATTGCTAGAGGTCGTGGATTTGATCCAAATTGCAGCAGCTGCATTTCAACGGGGGCAAAATAGAAAACCCACGTGCACTTAGATTTGGGACCTGTTAAAGAACATCACGGTGTCAAAATTAATCTGGAATCCACCACTACGGCTTGCCTCATAATCCGAGTGTGGTTTTGGCATGTGCAGCCCCATAATCCAATTCAAGTTTATTACTTCTGCCACAATGCGATATGCCATGTGAGGAAATGACAATGCTCAAACCTCTTAGAGGTTATAAAATATACAAACAAATAGGTTTCAAATCCAGGAACCTTGCAGTGTGTGAGAGACAAGTACAACAGAGCTTGAATAAAGTATCTAAGTGGGCAGGTGAAAACGGGTTTAAAGTTAAGCCCCATGAATGTTCACATACTTTTTGCAAGAAAGAGAGGTCTAGTTTTTGATATAGACAGCAAATACCTGTGGACAAAGAACACGGAAGTTTTTGGGCACCATACTTGACTCTAAGCTCACTTTCATTTCACACATAAAATATCTGAAAGCAATATGCCTAAAACCAATGAACCTAATGAAAATTCTATCTCGCACAACATGGGGCAGCGACAGGATGCGTTTAGTGAACCTTTTCAAGAGCTTCGTACAGTAATGTCTGGATTATGGTTCCGCGGTGTATCACTCTGCTGCTCCAAGTGCATTGAAGATTTTAGATCCTGTTCACCATTTAGGTATTTGCCTGGCCACAGGCACCACAGAGTGTACATAGAGTGTACATAGAATCTAATGAGTGGTCACACCACCTGCAAAGAGCTTCTCATCTCGTAAGCTTCTCATATTTCCTGAAAGTGCACTCTAATTCTGAACACCTGTGCTATAAAACTCTTAACGATTTGTCTTGTACCAAACTATTTGAAAACTGCCTTTCAATGAAAATTCCTTTCTCACTACATGTGGGGAAGCTGAGCAAATAAATGAATGTCCCACTACATGTGCATCCAGTTATGGCTCCAACAAGGCTGCTGCCACCATGGCTGTGGCAATTGATAGAATGCAACATGTCATTTGTCAAAGTTACAAAGCATGATCAAGGGGAACACATCCGAATGTACTTCTTAGAATTTCAGTTAAAGTACTCATGCCTGGAATTTTGTACTCGCGCATCAAAGGCCCATGCAAGCGTGTCTTATTCAGTAGTTGGTCCATCTTTATCAGAATCTGATGCTTTGCCCTCGAAAACGGGCATCTTTTCCATGGAGGCATATGCAGTAATGTCTGCTGTTAAACATGCCAGGAAAATCACCCTCTTAAAGGCCATCATATTCACTGACTCTTTGAGTGTAGTAAGGTTTTTAATGTCATTCCGCAAACAAAAATCCCATAGTCAATGAACTTAATTCACTTCTATATACTGTGTATATATATCCAACCAGCTTGTAATCTGCTGGGTGTCTGGCCACAGTGGCATTGAGGGGACATGCTACCAGACCAGATGGCTACATCTATTATGGCGAAGGCGAGCAACACTTTCATATCTGTCCTATGGCAGATTTGAAACCTTTTCTGCACAGGAAAATTAGAACATACTGGCAGTGAATGTGGGACACTTGAGACATCAAATAAGTTAAGCCTCGATTGGGTAATTGGCAACCATAAAAAAAAATTAGGTGAACTGAAGTAATTCAGTGTCGACTTAGAATAGGCTGCACCTAAACCCACACATGCTGTCTAGTGGTGAACTTCCCATCAGCGTTTAATGTGGAGAAATGCTGACCATCCTACAGGTCCTGGTGGAGTGCCACGAATCAGAAGCAGAAAGAAAAAAAGCACTTTTCTCTAGCTTACTTACAAAATATACCTCATCATCCGGCACTGTTCCTTCCTGTGGACTCATTGCGATAGCAATTATATGGAGACTTCAGGCACATTTCTTCCGTATAAAGTCTTAGAGTGATAAAAATCATGGCTGTGCATCGGAGGAAAGCAAGCAGGAAGTGGCGAGGCTTCAGGGGGTAGGGAGGGAGGGATTTTCCACTCTGGGCAGCCCATGCAGCCCCGCGTGCCCCGCCAGGCCGCTGTAGCTTACAAGCCATCTGTAATGGGTACAGAGTCCGTGCTGCGTTTTCGCGCTTTAGTTCATGTCGATGGGAGCGGCAGCAGAAAGGTCAATTTGCTCGCTGCTCCTGCCGTGTTTCCTCACTGCAGCATTTCGACAGTGAGTTTCCACAATCGCCTAGTGAGATGTGTTCATGTTTGCTTGTGTGCGTGTTACACTATGCTTGTTAACCCATGGTGACGCATGGTAAAACGGCCAGTGCAATTTTAAGGCGAAACCCTTAATTGGCTCATGCCCTGATGGTCTGGAAAACACTTCATGTGGCACAGAAAGTCATGTGAGCTTGCTTTGCACAGATACGCGCTCGTGCCACTGCTCGCGTGTTTGTCGTCTTTCTCCACAGCTGGCTCCGATGCCGCTCATCAAGCCAAAAAAAAAGGCAAAGTTAATTAGGATAGAGCTGATTCAGGTACCCAAACCCATGACTTTCGGTAGGAGTTAAACCCTTGAGCTTATGTGTAAGTCGAACCCACATTTGGTGTTAAAAGGACCCCTCACCAGGCCACATCGAAAATTTCAGTTATACGCTGGAAGTTGTGGTATCACAACTCTGCTAAATGAACTACATCAGTCGTGCTACATGCTACATCAGTCAGTGCTACGGGAACAATGAGGCAGGCAAGAAACAGGTGGATCGCAGAGCATGATCGCGTGCGGAAATGCTGTAGAAAATGACATGCTTTCATTGTCTGCGTGCCCGACTGAACGACGTGGGAACAAGCAGATAAACGGAAGTTCATCTTTGGTATGAAGTAGAACAAAAATGTGCAGACATTAGGTTTGTGTGTTTCATTATTTCTCTAAACTTTAATTCATCTATTGAAGCAACAGATTATATAAATAAAAGATGCTGCCTTGAATAATTCATGAAGTCACATTTCGCTATGTGTGACGTCGCAGCGTATACATCTACAGGCGCCGACAAAAGTGGTATACTCCACGCAGATTGCTACTTCAGTGGCGTCGCTCGGCATTTTGGCGAGCTGAAGCACGAAACATTGACACGAGTCAAGCGACATGCTTGCAGATAATAAAGGGCACCCATTGGCTATCTCGATCCCAGATGCTGCCTGTAGATGGCGTTGCGATGCAGTTTGCCGTTGCTTCGACTCCCGCTACGTGGAGTATACCACTTTTTTCGGCGCCTGTACGTAGGTACACTTGCGCATATACGTCCCCTCTCCGGCTGGGAGCGTGGCTCCCACAAGGAGAAAGGCGTGGAAATTATGGCAGGTCAAAAAAAGAGCTGACTGTTTCGTTTGAGGTGAACAAAACAACTAAACTTTATTTCGATAGTGATGCCTATTGCCGAGCGAGTTCAGAGGAGCACAGGGTTGCCCATCGACGAAAAGAATGAGGCTAAAGTTGGCAGTTTCTTCATACTCCCCCGGAATGAGCTTCAGGTCATTCGTCCATGTATTCCGTGGGGTACAACAGTTCAATCGGTCTTTTCAATGTGGTTCCATTACGCATGTGCACCATGCAAGCGCTTGATTCTTCCATCTCATCCGAGAAGAACTTCTGCCACTTGTCCAGTTTTCCAGAGTTGCCTCGGTAGATAGTGTTCATGGACTAAAATGAGCGTTTCTTTCTTCAGTGTGCTTGACGAATTTGGCAGAGCAAAATGTGCTGATTAGAGACTCGTCAAGTACTCCTTTTTCCAGCGACGCCAAAATTGGTTGACCATCCTTTGTTGGTAGCGCCAGCGACGAGCGAGTTGACTGGGGGGCTGAGCTACCTCTGTAGCGGAATCACTGTCGGGAAGAGTGGTCAGTCGCGCTTTACCACTAGAAAGTGCCATGGGGCTAGAGGTTTGGGTTCGTTTGCCTCTGTGTAGACGTTGGTCAAGGGTCTAGAGTTGATGACAACTTCAGTTTCACATAGGATTGTCGTGAGCTGCTCGAAGTTGCAATAGCTGTTTCCCAAGACTTTCTTAAATTATGTTTTCACAGACCGAACCATTATTTCCCAAAATCTTCCCCACTTTCTCAACTATAAATTTCCAGCGCATCTGGTGGCTTGTGACGATGTGAATTTCTTCTCCTCTTATTGTTGTCCATAGTTGCATTAGATCCTTAGAAACAGGCTGGAATGCCCTGGCATTGTCACAACAGATGACTGGAGAAACTCCTCTTAAGATAAATCTTCGGAACGTCATTAGGAAGTTTGATGTGGACATGTCGGTCACCAGTTCAAGGTATATTGCACAAGTCACTGCACATGTGAAAATAATGATGTCATCAAGACTTACAGTTGTTTCCTTGATCCTTTGTGTTCCGTGGTCCGGCAAAGTCCACACCCGTAACCCTCTCATGAAGTGGAGGAGTGACTGGCTCAGTAGCAGCTCAGCTGTTTAAACGGTTGCAAGTTGCACATTTCTTGAGCACCTTTTTCACCATATGCCTTCTCTGCATGATCCAGTACACTTCCCTCAGTTCAGTAAGAGTCTCCAGTGCGCTGGCATGCAGGAGACAGTGGTGGGGTGGTGCTGATCGTTAGCTCTGTGAAGGAATGTCTCGACGGTAGGATAAAGGATGCTTCACATTGTAGGACAACTTGGCTGCAGTGAGCCTTCATCCCACTCTGAGCACCCCATCATCATCGTAGGTGACGCTAGATGAGCAGCGAAGACACTAGAATTCCTCTTCGAAGGCCTCGAATTGTACTTGAAGAATCAAACAAGTATGTGCCTTTTAAACTTCCTCTGTCGTAATAGGTCCCTCGTATTTCTGGCCCGGGTGCCTGGCATTGTGGAAAAATTGTAAAACCCAGGCTGTCACTTGAACCAATCAAGAGAGGGAGCTATATGTTTGCAGAGGCAAGACAGATTCCTTTACAGTCACGTTGTGAACTCTTAAAGGAGTACTGACACAAAAATTTGAAGTCGACATAACTTGTGAGATCGATTTAGTTGGTCACACACACATCGTCTATAAAATATCAGCGGCGAATATCGCTTAGAACATATTTAAAATCAATTTTAAAGTACGTGCGCGCAGCCAACCGCAAAACAGAGCACCTCGCGACATTGACATCACCCGGGATTGTAAATAGCCAAGAAAACGCTACGTCATGTGGCTACGTCACGAATTTTCGTTGGCTGCCATGCGGCTTACGCGTGCTCTTCTCCTCTGTTGTTGCTTGTTCTAGCTGTTGTAGTGGGACGCTCTCCGTGTCGCTGCAACTGCAGTTTTTGTCGTGTCCGTCGGGATATTTCCCACACTATCAGCTTGACTGCGCTGCACTGACCACGCACGAATTGCGAGTGCAGCACCATGCCGCGTACATACTGCTGCGTTGACTTCTGCGGAACATATTCAGGGTTGGGTATAACTATGCATTGTTTTCCCCACGACACCCTTCACTGGCAGAAGTGGACCGAGTTCGCGACTCCCACATGCAGGAAATCGTCGCCGCTGGACGATGAAAACGAGGTGCAGGCGTAGCAGACGACTAGCAAAAGGAAGCTCGCGTGCCGGCGCGCCGCACGCTGGCTGCGCGTCAGAGCATACGTCATGGCTTTTTGCGAACACGTGACCACTTTGTTTACACTCACGTTTGGCCGTCTCGTTGCTCTCTGAAACCGAAACTTGGACTGGTCGCTACAAAAAAGACTGCAAATAATTACCCGTCGCACTCTGAAGTAAATGAGGTCTCGTGCCGTGATTACTGGGTCATTAACTACTTATTAAAGCAGAAAAAACCACGTGGATTTTTTTTGTGTCAGTACTCCTTTAAGTGTTCTTTCCTCCTCTGCGATGGTCATGTCAGCGATGCCTTCATGCCTTAGCCAGCAAGTAGATGCCTGCGAAAGCCAAGCAGGTCCATTCCACTGAAGTGAGCTTGACCTGAGTGCCTGAGGTGTGACTCCTCTTGTCAAAAGGTCAGCGGGATTTTCGACCCCAAAACAGTGATTCCAGATGTCTGGATCTATTTGCTGCTGAATTGACAACTCTGTTGGCGACAAAGGGTTTCCATTGTTGTGCAGGACCTCGCACCCAATGCAGTGCAATAGATGAATCTCTCCACAGATATCATTTGGCTACTGCAAGGCTCAAGGACCACTCCAAATATTACCTCACTCGAGCACCTATCACCATGCCCATCAATTCCAGTTTTGGAAGAGAAATTCTCCTAATTGGTGCTACTCGAGACTAAGAGGACCAGAGTAACCTTTGCTCCCTTGACCCCGGAGATGCGCAAATATACAACTGCGCTGTAAGCTTTGGGGCTGGCATCTGTGAAGATGTGTACTTCCTTCCAGCTATTGTTAGGTAAGCTACCATATCATCTTGGCTCTTTTAATTCCGTTAAATGGTGTAGCTGGGTGTGCCACTGCGTCCAAGCTGCTTTGACTTCTTTAGGCCTAGGGGTGTCCCACACAATACCCAATTCTCGCAGTGTTCGGAACATCAACTTAGTTGTCACTGTGACCGGAGAAAGGGAACCAAGTGGATCATATATACAAGCCGACGCCTGAAGGATGAATCATTTTGTGTTGCTGTTTTGGTCTAGGAAATCTAAAATGGCCTCCATGGAAAATGCCAGATGATCTCTGTTCTTACTCATCCCATACAAGTCCGAGAACCCGTGAGACACTCGTTGGACATTCTACGTAGCAAAAAGCACATCCATTTTTTTCGTTGAACAGCTGTTGCAGCTTCTTGCAATTCCCCTCGGTAGAAATCTGTAGCCTCCTCCACTGTGTCCGCTCCTGTTACGAGGTTGTCCACGTGAAGGCTCTCGCTCATGGTTTTTCTTATTTCTGGATAATATCCTGTCATGGGGGGGGGGGGGACAGATAGTGGCGCATGGTGGCTGCGGGGAGGAATGGACTACTTGTCATGCCAGAAGGGAAACGTGTCATTCTCTAGACCTTAATAGGAGGCTCTAGGTCTTCATTCATTGGAAGATGTCCATACCAGAGAAATCGGGGGGCATCGCGATCCGCCGGTTGTACCGAAATTTCAGAAATGCTTTTTCAGTGTCTGCACTTAATACAATACGATGAATTCTGAAGTTCAGCAACAGCTTAAGCAATTCAGGATTCAAGTTTGGTCCTGGTCTTAGGGCTTCGTTCAGAGATGTACAACCTGCATCATGAGAAGATCTTGGTTGAAAGGCTGTCGACTCTAAAAACTGCACCATGAGGCATATAGTATAATCTGCTTACATTGTTGTTTATTTCTTGTGATGGAAGTCGTTCTGCGAACCCTTGTTGCAGCTACTGATGGATAGCCTCATTATACTTTATCAGTATCGTCTCATCTTTCATTAACTTCTTCGTGACGTTAGTCAAGCGCTTCTTTGCAACAGCTTTGTTGTCGCCGAGTTGCATGTTCAGGGGTTTCCAGGGCAGTGCTACCTCGTAGCGCTTGTCCATTTTCTCTACCGATGCCGAAAATGTGCTCATGACTTCTTTGCTTTCTTTGTTCGTTTGGGCATATGCGTCGATAGTTCTAATGCTTTCAAGTTTCCAAAATGATTTAAGCTCCTTGGACAAGCTGGTTGTGTCGGCGAACATTCCGACATGAAGCACTGCCATGGTTGAGCAGCAGGCAGCTGAGCTACTGTCGGGAATCACTCCTGGCAGAGTCCAGCCAGATTTGATCTTTACCACAATTAGTGCACCTTACAGCTTCTTGACTTACCACACACCGAAGTCCAGTGATAGTCAGCACCAATAAGAATGTCGATCCCGCTTCCCATCAAATGGGCTGGTGCAACAGTCCCATCTGCCAGTTCATCTATGCCCGCTTGCACCTTTTTTTAGGATGTCCTCAGGAATATGAAGCTGATCAGAGCAGATTTCCGGTATTTCCAGAGCTTCGATAGAGTGCTCTTTACGGTTGTATTGACTTCATAGCCTAAATCTTGCTCTTCTGCGCTTCTCTTGTATAATGTTTCCTGCTTCTCTGAATGGGTAGATTGTGATGTCCTCTTCACCTATGACCTCTAGTTGCATTTCACATGAAAGGTTTTTAGCGACAAAGCTTTGTTGGCTACCTTTGACAAGTGAGCACTCTTCTTCGTCCCACTGCCCATACTTAAGTGGTTTGGAGCAGCATATTTGGTACGTTTTCAGATTTCTGTCTATGAGTGCATCTCTGTGGCTTTGTTCTCAGCTGGCTTCCCTGTCAGGTCACACATCTTAGTCGGATGTTTTCTGCCACATTCCTTGAATTTTATTCTTTTGTTGTGGCATTCCCTTGAAGTGGGCCCTTTTATGCAGCATCGGAAGCACCAGCCAGCTGCAGTGAGCTTTTTCTTCTTTTTCATCCGATGAGGTCTGCGCCTGACAATCGTTAGTCTGTGCCATGTGTGCGATGACATGGTCGTTGTATTCTATGGTCCATACATAATTTTGCTCTGAGTCTTGGTCTTGCACTAAAGGCTCAATGGTGGCGTCCACCTCCTTTAGCTGTATTTTGAGGGCGCTAAGCCTCGCAGACAAGACATTAAGAGCTCCTTCGTCTGCATGGCTCTCCAAAAATAAGTCAGCTTCAGAAATCAGTTTAGTCACTTGACTTCTCGAAGTGCTTCTTTTCAGTTTGAGCCGTTCCATCGCAGCATCAGTGTTGAACAGTTCACTTACCGCGATGGGGCTTGAGTCGTGGTGTCGGTTTCCATTGGGTGTGGCATCCCTAGGCCTTGCTCTTAAGGCGCGCCTCATCGGCCATTTGCTGCCCGACGATCGTTGCTGGTTTTTCCTGAGCTCGTTGTGCTGTCAACATCTGTTGACCTCATTGCCTCAATGGCAAGTTCGATCGTTTCTTCCCGGTTTCGGCACTAAACATTGAGGGAATTATGGCAGGTCAAAAAAGAACTGACTGCTTTGTTTGAGGTGAATAAAACAACTAAACTTTATTTCGATAGTGATGCCCGTTGTCGAGCGAATTCCAAGGAGCGCAGGGTTGCCCGTTGACGAAAAGAATGAGGCTAAAGTTGGCAGTTTCTTCAAAGGGCAAACGGCATTTGGTTTGAAATTTCAGCATTTTCCACAGCGCATAGCAATGTAATACATAGCAGACATGATCGTTAATGCGCATTGTTTGCACTGGACTTGTCCGCTCAGTATGGCCAGACTTGAGTGAGGAGCCCTTTAAGGCAAGGTTAGTTAAGGCACAGTTATTTATTATAGAGTCAATTAAGGCACTCGAACCCATGACCTTTGGTGAGATAAAACAAGTAATAAACAATACCGCATTCCACTGAGAATGTCAAGTAATTTATGAATGTCTCTTGACGTGCAGGCTTTTGCCGTCGCCCTTTTTGCTGTAGGCTAAAAAGTGACTGTCAATTTTCTTCAAAGTTCGTGAATAATGAAAGAATTACAGAAATATCACATCTTCAAAAAATTGTCGAGAAATATTGATTGGTTCTCCAGCTACAATGGGGTACTACATCTAGTACACTGGGCACACTGGTTGATGCGGACCTACCTGCTTGTATCAAATTTGTATGAAAACCAGGCACATGATGCTCAGGTGTGACAAAATTGGCATCACAGTTGTTTTCAGATTTTTTTTTTCGGGGTAGTCACCATGACCATCTATCATGAGCGTCCAAACACACACATAGTAACATGCAGCAAACACAGCAATGCCAGCGCCGACATCACCAGCGCAGCTAAGGTGTCCTCAATATTGCTATTTCAGTGAAACCATTTTGGCGGAATATTGTTGCAGGCTTTGCTATCCTACACTAAGCACGGACGTCGTTAACTGTGAAAGTATCGGTGTTGTCATCGCTTCCTCCTCATCCATATCATCAGCTGGTTTTGGCGGCACAATCACAATATCAATGTTCTTTTCTGTATTTGCTGCATTCTCAACTGTGGAACACAACTGCGGGAACACAACTAAAAAAAAGCGCCGATTTGTAACTGCTAATGCCCACTGTACTGTATCAAGTACACCAAACTTTGAATGCGTTCCATTATTTGAAATGAAGCTTTTGAATTGTTGAATATATGAAATGAAATGAAGCCCTTGCACATTAAATGCCACATATCATCATCGACATCTTAATAGATACTGATCAAGTAGTTGGTGAGCCATGATATTGAAGCAGTGCACTTAAATCTGACACATTCACGCACACATGAAAAAGGACGTACACACAGTGCCTGTGTATGTCCTTTTTCATGTGTGTGAATGTGTCAGATTTAAGTGTCTTGCTTAATATCATGATCGTCTAATTAGAGATGCGTCATTGGGTTATGGGGACTAAAGTTACGATTTCATACCGAATCAACGCAGATCTATTCACAGCAGGTGCACGACGCTTAGAAAGCTGACAAACTGCCTCACTAACGAAAGCAGGTGCACAGGATAAACTTTGTTCATGGCTCCCATCTTTGCAAAATATCGTACGGTGACCCTTCATTCCGAACGCCGCTTGTAGGTACAGAACAGTATCTTTTCATAGCTTCAAACAACCCATTGCAAGACTAGCTTTGGATTTACATGGCAGGCTCGAAAATTTTTTGTGACAGTGCACTGACCCCTGCCTGCAAACACATTCACACAGATAGCAGATGGCTGCGTACGAAAAAAAAAAAAGGAAACGGTGATGTCACATGATTTTGCCGTGGGTCTCCTGATTTCAGAACTCTTTAGCTTAGGTGCCGACCACGATCGATCCGTGTGGTGCCGATGAACATGTGGGGAAGTGCCAAGTGGCGTAATGCACATAGCCTGTTGTCTGTCGTGCAAATTGGCCTTAATGAGCTTGCAATAACCCACAGAAATCACCTACCGTAAAGTTGGAAAAACCATCCTGTTTTCTGGAACAAAACTGCAAAGCAAAACTTTCTAAGCGATAGAAGCACAGTGGCCTACTATTAAGCCAAAAACCACATTGGTATTTAGGGCAACTTCGCCATTTCTTCTGCTTCAGAGGAAAATAAGCACTTGATTCTGTTTGACAGATATTCCTCCACCTGGCCCTTGCGCCATTAAATATCATTCATTCATTCAGATATTCCTCCAGCAAAAAATATTTTCCAGACCTGCATATACGAACTGAGTTATCAGTGCTCGCTTACTAATTTTGTGTTCCCTTTCATAAGAGTAGAGCATAATATACATCTGGATTCGTAGGTACCCAAGTTACTGATAGCTAGCAAAATTCTTGTTAAGTAATGTGATCAGCCTCCTGAGCATACGCAACACAGTGTTTTTGCACATAATTTGGAAGCATAAACATTTGTGTTCAATTTTCCGATATCTCATTTGATAGTTGCCTTTTTTTTCTTTATTCGTTATTCAACTTGAAATGCATCATTTATTTGCACACCCCTGTGGTCTTTCGTACATAACATGCCCATTTCACACCACAGTGGTCAGTACTCAAACATGAAAAAAGTGCTTTATAGTGTGGAACGAGGTGCACACACAACTGCGCACTGTGGCTGCTGAGAAATGAGACGATTTGTTGTTGCACTTTGGTTACAAACAAGGATGGAGGCGGCACTGGCATATGCCGGGGATGCATATGACGATGCCACTGGCCACATCTCCCTTTCTTCAGTGAAAGAAAATGACTGTTTCAGAACTAAGGCTTCAGTCACACTCCACGTAGTGTCGTGACTTTTTGCGCTGTCTTGAGCTTCACATTAGTGCCTGGGGTTGGGGTCCTGTAGGCTGTGGCGTCACTGCTGTTGATGTGGGGCCGGTTTTTGGCCTCTCATGCCAAAAATGAAGTTGAGGTATGTGAGGTTATCGACAGGCTTGCAGTGTTCTTCAGATTTGTCAAACAGCTTATCTACGTCATTGCGATCTGCTTCCATTTCAAAGTTAAATGTGTGGTAGATCCTCCATCTCTCTTCGCCGATTACGACCCACAAACATTGCCGCTTGAACTTCTAGGTTTACCTGTGATCCCGGTCGCAGTCTCGTACAGCTTGTACTCGCTCACCCAAAGTTTCCATGCTACCTAAAAATCTTGTGTCGTATCCAGGGGCTTCAAGGCTGGCAGCAGGGATGTCACATTTCTCGCTGTTGCTGTGGTTGCTGTAACCCTTTGCAGCGCCAAGGTTGCACGGGTGCATGGCTGTCCAGCGAAGGCTGATCATTAGGCCTTTACTAGTTAGCCTGCTTCGTCGGGGTCTACATCTTCTGACACCATGTGGACCTAGGTGCCCACACCACTGCACACAGTGGCTGCTGAGAAACAAAGACAATTTGTTGGTACGCTTTGGTTACAACCAAGGAGGGAGGCGGCGTTAGCTATGTCAGTGATGCATATGATGATGCCGCTAGCCACATACAGATGCTGCAGGAAAGTGTTCTAGACTAGGTTAAATGTAGGTCATGCTTGTTTATCGGCTTGAGTGGTTTAAATGACTTGTTCACATCCTAATATATTGTACGTTACAATAAGCTGAAATATTGAGACAAGGACAGGGTCCAGCTTAATTCTACGTACGTGTGTGTGTGTGTAAATGGTGATTCTTTTGTTTGGTCCATGTCCATGAAAAAGCGAGTCTATATCCCTGGCTCATCAAGCCTAGGTTGCCTGAAACAACGGCATAGGTCTTCAGTTGATTAACCATACTTTGTACTGTATAAACCCCAAAGTCCTCTGGGCGTTATGTTTATTTATGAGTGACACTTTAAAACATTCTTCTCTGCAAGTGACAAGATTTCTTGTAGGCCTTTGTTGTACCCCCTTTGCAGCCTGTGTGTGACATTCAGAATAAACTTTTCTGATTGACATAAAAAAATAATGAATAAGCTCTGATAATGTTGACATCATTGTCATTTGACAGAAGAGTGAAACTATTGTTTGAATATGTTAGGAGTTTCAACAGGTGCAACAAAAGGTGTTTTCGGTGGGATGGGTATCGGGATGCAGCTTTACAAACAGTTTCTTTGCCCCCCTGCAGGGGGTAGTGCTTTGCGTGCAGCAAGCAACAGTGCAAGTCAAGCAGTAAGTGAGTGCGAACTTGATTTAGGTCCTGAGGAGAAAGACTTAAATCAATTCGGCGGCTCCACCCAGGTCGGGGCCGCCCAGGCCCTCTGGACAGCCTTGAGCTGAGCGATGAGCTCTGTGCTTCTGAGCACCGAGTCCCAGGAGGACTGGTCAGGAAAATCCGTGCCTGCGTTGGCAGGGCACAGTCAGAGCATGTGTTCGAAGTTGTATTCATTTCATGGCCACAGTGTGGGCAAGCAACAATGTGTCTGTGTCACTATAAATTACTGTTGTCATGGTGCCATGCAGGCTTGTCCTGGGCTTCATGACGCCATCTGTCTCATGCCCAGCACCTCTCTTTGGACGTTTGACATCACCAGGTCTTCCTGTAAAAGATGGTGGACTGGGCATCATCACGCGGCTTTAACAAGTTTCTCTGCTTCATGCAGGTTGGTGGTTACTATATTCTATTAAATGTGGCATCTATTGCCTCTTGGTCCTGCTGTACCTACAGCAGTGCATTTCTATAGTGCAGCAAGTTTTATTTATGTGCATGCTTCTATAAAATTTGTACATTTTATAAAAGGTTCAACTTCTATAAAAGTTAAAACCAATTCAGGCCCCACTTCAAGGTAGGGTGGAAGATATGCTCAAATAAGTTGTGTTAGGGCTTAACACTTTAAGAGCTGAAGTAACTGGACTCGGAGCACAACAAATTAGCTTGGAAAAGATTGTATATGATTTGTATGTACAGTTGGTGGAATTCAGAAATGAGCTGCTTCAACTGAAAATCTAGAACAAACCATTCATTTGCTCCAGCTGAAGGATAATAATTGAGAAACCTGCAGTTGGCAGTACATTGCTGCTGTTGGTGCACCAGATGAGTCAGTCTTGACTAAAGGAAAAGCTTCTTCAGGACCTTTTCTCTGGTAAACCTAACATGAAATGCACTTCGGTTGGACAAACTCACCCTTTCAGAAAGGTGCCAATGAAGGACCATTGATTTTTTTTCCAACATTACAATGAAAAGCAAGTTCTAAAAAACTACCATAAGCTGTAAGCACGAAGCTTTCAGTATAGAACAGTTATTTTTATTGAACTATCAGGAAGAGTAAGCTGTTGTGGGAAACTGCTATAGCCGATTAGCAAAAAATGGAAAAAATATCGCTTTTAAAAACTCTAAAACATGGTTGGCAGTCAGCTACTCATTTGGAATCATGAAAAGCACAAAAGTCAAGCAGCCAGCTTTTGTTCAAAATAACATCAAACTGGACTGACCGAGTACATCTCGCAATAAAAATCTAAGACGATGACCAAAACGAGAACAAGGTGAAAGCGGGAGCCAGCGTTTCGACAAGTGGACTTGTATTTTTTCAAGGCAAGCCCACTTGTCAGAATGTTTGCTCCCGCTTTCGCCTTGTACTCGTTTTGCTAATCGTCTTAAATTTCCATCTCCCACCTTCCCCCTGTTTTCCCATAAAGATTTAAGGCATTTGAACATCAGTGCATGAAACATAGCGAATAAAACTACTGAACTCGGAAACATTTGTTGAGCTACAATGCACATGTCGTCGCTGTTACGGAAACATGGCTGCGTGAGGAAAACGAGGGTGCTGATGTTTTTCCTAGTGCTTGTCCTGTAGTTCACTGTTGTCAATTGTCCAGAGGGGGGCCACAGCTGTCAGAAATATATATATATATATATATATATATATATATATATATATATATATATATGTACACACACACACGCACATTGTACTGGAGTGCGCCGTGCAGAGCTCTGCAGCCGGATCACCAGCGCTACACAAGGGGGCTTGGGCCAGATGTTCCTGGTTTGACTGGCTAAGCCTATGCTGTTGCGTCTTCAAGTCGGCACCATTCGTGTGTCCACAGCTGTGTCGGATTTCTTTGTCCTAATTAGTGGTTTGCTGGGTCTCCTGTAATCCTGGAATTGCACAGCCAGACTCTCACTTCCAGCATGACTACATAAACAAAACCACCACAAGCTCACCACCACCTGCTCCCCAGTCCTGCGTATGCCCTGGCACACCCCGTCAGCGGGACCCTCCCATTTTCAGTGGCACTGACGACCACAATGTTGATGACTGGCTCTCACCTTATGAACGCGTCAGTCTGAACAACAAATTGGATGACGTCATGAAATTAACCACCGTCCCTTTTTACCTCACTGGAATTGCCCACTTGTGGTTTCGATACCATGAAAGCAAAATCCCAAGCTGGATTGTGTTCAAGACAAAATTCAGCGAGCCGTCCTGCTGTTAGAAAGCTTCGTACCGAACAGCATCGGCAGTCATGCTCTCGGCAACCTGATGAGACTTGTTGTCGACCTATATAAACAGGTTGATGTGTCCGTGACTGAGGGCGATAAAATCAAGCATATCTTGTAGGGTATCGAGAAGGACACGTTTCAGATGCTGATTTCGAAGAGCGCCCTATGGTAGCTCAAGCTATTGATTTGTGCCAAAGCTATGATGTGCTCCACTGACAACGCCTTGTCACCTGCCGCCCTGTTCCACATCGGGAATTGTCCGGCTTAACCCCACCTTTTCAAGGTCCCACCCTCCTCTCACAGATCAAGGCTTTCGTGCGGGAAGAAGTTGCTCGTCAGATCTTCATCTCCAATCCGCTGGAGTCAAGTTCGACCCTTAGCCTGACCCTACGACACGTTATACAAGAACAAGTGTCCGAGGTCCTTCCACGGGAGCGGGCGCCTCAGGTTACTGCCGCATTGACTTACGCCGACACCGTTGCATAACCACCGACGTTCCAGGCCTCGCCTCTGATGTCTAGCCCTGTTTTTACCTCCACGCCGCCATGACCTCCAGTCCATCAAGTAATTAATCCTTGGCGCATAGCAGACACTCGGTACATCACATATTTCTGTGGTCTTTCTGGACACATTGCATGCCTGTGTCACCGCTGTCAACTTCATCCATGTGACGATCCACACGCAGCTGCGTACGACCATTCATTGTCTTGCGCTCCAGACCACGAATTAGCTTCCCTGCCCAAGCCTTCGACCAGTTACCTACCACCACTCTCTTTCTCGTCGTCATCTCGCTCTCTCCGATGCGTCGACATCCCTCTACCGCTGACACAGAAAACTAACCAGCGCAGTTCCTGAGGCAAGAACTGCGTCATTGTCGCCAAGCTCAAGCCCCCTTCTTTCGCCGCCAAACATTATTGATGTTGCTGTTAAAGCTGTCTGTGTGCTTGCCCTTATGGACACAGCTGCCACCATATCTGTAATTGCCGAAAAACTATGCCGCTCACTACTAAAAGTCGCAACACCTTCCTTCGGTCCATTACTCCGCATGACCACAGTACAGCACGTCCAGCCAGTGGCTGCGTGTACTGCTAGACTTAAAGTTCAAGGAGTGCTCTACGTAGCCGAGTTGTCATTCTTCCCCACTGCTTCCAGGATATTACTTTAAGTTGGGATTTTCTGTCTTGTCACCAAGCTGTCATTGATTACTCCCGTGCAGGAATTGCCTTTTCTTCGCTTGGCAATGCCATATCTGACGACGTTTCGTTTTCCTGCGCCAAGTTGCCCCTCACTGACGACATCCAGATACCTCCATGTACATTTGTTCTAGCACCTGTATCCTGTTCTGTTGCCTTCGACTCTACCATACTCTTCACACCTTCCACTGCTTTTGTTCATTGCCATCTCTTACCACTCCCAACTGCGCTGCTTGGCCTTCAAGCTGGTGCGGCACACCTTCCTGTATACAACCATTTCCGATTCTCGATTACGTTGCTTCATGGCAAATCTCGGCACTGTGGAGCCTTACAACACCCTTACCACGTTGGAAACTTATGTTGGATCGTCAGAGGTCAACAACCTCTACTGTAGTCCCATAACGGCCACATCGCCTGAAGACGTTTTCAGCCACGTTGTCAACAACACCTTAAACCCCAAACAATGCCATGACTTTCTCCGTCTCCTCGACAAATTTTGCCCTGCTTTTGACAGCCATAGCACTTTTCTGGGCCGAACTATGACTGTATGTTACCGGATTGACACGGGTGCTACGACAATGACCATACCGTGTATCGTCAACAGAACACTGCATCATTGACGAACGAGTAGGTGAAATGCTAAAGCATAGCGTCATTGAACCATCCGACAGTCCATGGGCACTGTCAGTTGTTTTAGTTAAAAAGAGGGATGGCTCGATCCGCTTTTGCCTGGATTACCCTTGCCTAAACAAAAGAACCCGAAGAGATGTTTATTCATTGCTGCGGATCGATGACACCCTAGACTGCTTACAAGGTGCAGAGTTCTTTTCCTCCCTCGATCTATGCTCTGGTTTTTGACAAGTCTATGGCTGCAGATGTTAAGCCAAAAACTGCTTTCATCAGACCAGATGGCTTATATGAATTTCGTGTGATGCCATTCAGCCTTCCCAATGCACCCGCGACATTTGAGCACATGATGGATACCATTCTTGGAGGCCTCAAAATGGAACATGCGCTTGTGTTATTTGGATGATGTATTAGTGTTTGCACCAGACTTTCCTACTCACCTTCATTGCTTGGAGCAGGTTTTAAGCTGTCTCAGTGATGCTGGCCTCCAACTAAACTTTGGGGCTTGCTAGCTGACCATTCTCGGACATGTCCTGTTGAAGGAAGGCATTCTCCCTGATGCCACTAAGCTAGGTGCTGTTAAAAAATTTCCAAGGCCCATGTCTCTCAAAGACTTGCGCAGTTTCATTGGCCTCTGTTCGTACTTCTGCCACTTCATTTGAAATTTTGCTTTGATTATGGCACCGCTGACAGAGTTTCCTCGGGGAGATGCCAATCTTTCCGCGTGGTCCCCGGCTTGTGATGATGCCTTTGCGACATTACATCGCCTGCTCACAACACCACTGATACTGTGCCATATCGATCCAACTGCTCCCATGGAAATGTTGGCCTTGGCGCTGTGCTTGCCCAGCGAAAGGCCGGCTACCAAGAATATGTTGTTGCTTATGTGAGCCACACACTCACAAAAGCTGAAGCGAAATATTTAGTCACGGAAAAAGAATGTCCAGCGATCATCTGGGCCATAAAATTTTGTTCATACCTGTACGGCTGATCCTTTGATGTTGTTACTGATCTCCACACACTTTGCTGGTTGTCATCCCTCGAAAATCCCTGTGGCTGCCTGGCCTGGTGGGCACCGAGGCTCCAAGAGTATGACACCTGGGTTGTCTACCGCTCGGGCAAGAAGCACGCCGGTGCCGATTCTCTTCCGCGCTCGCATATCACGGCGTCATTGCCAGCGTCTCCATCCTAGACGACCCACTTCCTCCATTAGCTTCTGTCAACATGGCTTTAAAGCAGCGCAAGGACTCCTGGATTTCATTTTTGATAGATTACTGCTCTGATACACCCGCACGCCCACCATCCTGAGCACTACGCAGAGAAGCTTCGTATTTCGCCATCCATGATGGATCGTCTATTGCCATAACTACCATTCCGACAGCTGCAAATGGCTGCTAGTAATACCCCAGCATCTCCGTGCTGATGTATGCGCCACTTTCCATGCCGATCCTCAGTGCACACACGCTGGTATCTTCAAGACCTGCACCAGACTACGCCATAAGTTTTATTCACATGGTAGTACACCTTTGTGCAAAAGTACATTCGCTCTTGCACAGAATGTCAACCCCGCAAGCCTGATCCTTGCCGCTCTTTTGGACCATTGCAACTTTTACCATGCCCTTCATGACCCGTTGACCGGGTTGGGATAGACCAGGTGTCATTCCTTCATCTCTACCATACACGGCTGCTGGCGATCGCTGGGTCATTGTGGCTATAGACCACTTCACGAGTTATGCAGAAACGGCTGCTCTGCCAGCCTCGACGACTCGTGACGTTGCCTCCTTCCTGCTTCAATGCTTCGTTCTACGTCACGGCGCGCTCCTCGTGAACTTCTGAGCAACCGAGGCCGTGCCTTTCGCTCCAATGTCATTCAAGAACTTCTCAGTGAATACCACATTATTCATCACTGTACCACCGCACATCGCCCGCAAACAAACGGCTTGACAGAGTGCTTTAACCAAACTCTTGGCAATATGCTCTCGATATGCGTCTCCTCCAACCACACCAACTGGGACTTTGTCCTTCTCTATGTCACGTATGCCTACAATACGGCACCCCAGGCAACGACAGGCTTTTCTCGCTCCTTTCTACTATGTGGTCGAGAATCGTCATCTCCCATTGACACTATTCTTCCTTACCTGTCCTGACTTATCAGAGGGTAAATCAGTTTACAAAGCCGCCCGGTATGCAGAAGAATGTCGACAACTCGTACACTCACTTACAATGCAAGAACAAGTGCTACAGAAATTTCATCGTGACAATAGGCGCCCCCACCACCAGTTTTCGCCTGACGCTCTCGTTTGGTTGTGGGTGCCTCCTACTTCGACACCAGATGTCTCCTCCAAGTTCGTCTCCAGATACCATGGACCCTACCGGGTCATACAGCAAACTTCTCCAGTAAACTAGGTCATCGAACCTCTGATGCCCCCTACGGACCTGCGTCGCCGAGGCCACAAAACTGTGCATGTAGATTGCCTCAAGCCATATCATGAGCCCTTTGTCCTCACAACACCTTAGACTACCTGTGTGGCTCCCTCTTCATCGAGGGGGGAAGATTTAATGAAGAAGTGCGCTGTGCAGAGCTCCGCAGCTGGATCACCAGCACAATGCAAGTGGGGCTCAGGCTGAACGGTCCTGGTGTGACTGCCTAAGCCTACCCGTTGCATCTGAATCCACAGCCATCTTGGACTTGTGATAATAATGTGTGTGTGTGTGTGTGTGTGTGTGTGTGTGCGTGTGTGTGTTATGTTCTACAGCCATGGTTGGCTGCCAACGATTTACTAACTCAAGGAAACGGGTACATAGTAGTTCACGCATAGGAGCCAGCACTGGCGCGACGTTCATTCCGTGATGTGTGCTTGTGCCAAAACCGCCAGTGCCTTCGCACACACACTTCACCGTTGACGTCTTCTGTTGACATATCAGTTCTTCCTCAGACGAAATCGGCATAGCGGTCTGGAGGCTGCCTAACCTCTGGTGGCTGCACTTGCTGCATTGTTCCTGCTCGTGACATCGAGGTCAATGGTTGAGAGGAAGTGTTGTCTTTCGTATCGAGTGAGTCCGGTACCAGAGGAGCAGCAGAACTTGTTTCTTTTGGCATTGCATTCGATAATTTGTCTGCTATGCTCCAATCCGTCAACGTTTGGGTTGCTTGCCTAGTCTGACTCTTCTTTTTGTTGTGGTTGAGGTGATGCCGAACCTTTCCGAGGATGCTTTCTATAAGCCAAGATCGGGGTCCGATGCGATGCAGTATTTCACCTTCAATCTAGTATGGCTTTTTTAAAAACTGACGGATAAGCACTTTTTCCCCTACTGAGAAGTGACGTTATTGCTTCAGTGTCTCCTGGCGCTCGTGGATCTGTGTTTTCGTCTCTGGCTTGAGTAGGTTGAGGGACACAAAAGTTCTCATCCAAACATCGCTTTTGCAGGTGTCATTCCTGTAACTGTGTGAACTGTCATGTGTTGCCGATACAGGAACCTCGCAAATTGACACTGTAAGGACCACTTTGTATCCATCAGGAGCGCTCTCTTCGGTTCTGCCACATAGCATTCTGCCTGGCTGTTTGTCGCAGGGTGATACGCTGATGATGTGCTGACCTGTATGCCATTTGATGCATAGAACTGCTTTATCTCGCTAGAAATAAAAACTCTTCCGTTGGTGGAGACGACTTTTCGGGGAATGCCAAAAGTAGCAGACTTCGGAGTACTTGATGACAAATGCAGATGTTGAAATTACAATCAGCTGCTAGTTTCTTGAGCGCTGGCGCGTAATCACTCACTGTCACGTCGTTGGAAGCATGTCCTGCTGAAGACTGCAGAAGGTTGTGGATCAAAAGGCGCCATGAGAATCTTGACTATGTCCTCGTAATTCACTTGGCTGGGCTGCTTGGGTTGTACGAGAGTGCACACGTGTCGCAAGTCTGTTGCCCACACAATGTTAGCAGATGAGCACATTTCTTGGAAGCACCCGTAATGTTGTTAGCTTTGAAAAAGAATTGAAGCCTCCCATCCCAGGATCTCCAGAAGCCGGAGCTGCCCCTGAACTCTGGTAGCCGACCAAAGTCGGCCATCGCCATGTTGATCCTTGACGTCGGTGAAGTGCTGGCGAGTTCAGAGTCTACCTCATCGCCAATTGTTTGGTTTCTACAGCCGTGGTTGGCTGCTGATGGTTTACTAACTCGAGGAAATGGGTAAATGGTAGTTGAGGTGTAGGAGCCAGCAATGGTGAGGCGTTCATTCTGTGAGGCACACTTGTGCCAAAACCGCCAGTGCTTTCGCACACGTGCTTCATTGTTATCATCTCCTGGCGACATAATATATATATGAAACTTTATCTGCATTTCATTTATCCCAAATCAGTAATCTTGAAAGCATTGCTTCTAAAGTTGTGTTTTTTAGGGTTATTCTTTCTTGCTCATTGCTGTGTACAGGCCACTAAATTTTCTCTCCGCTTCTCCCATCTTGAATTTTTTGTGCTATTTCTGGGATCACACTAGTACCTTAAAATGCAAAAAATGATAACAGGTGATGCTGGCCAAGTTACCAATGTCAATTTGCCGATGATACCTAGCATAATTTCATTTTGAAATACACATGCTTGGCACCTCTTTAAGATTGTGTTATGCCATGACCTATTGCAGTGTCGAAAAGCCAGCATTTTGTCTCATTTCGTCCAGCTTCCATTCTAGATCTAGGTTTCAAAAATTGTTTATTTCATATAACTATGTCCTAACAATTGAACATCTCTCCGATTAGGGTAGGGTTTTTCTCTCCTGTCCCATTCTGACTATGCACTGTACCTCATCTTCTAAATGTATTATTGTAAAAGATTTCTTGTACGCCAGGGATGAGGTTGTAATAGACTATCGTGATCCTTGCCATAGCCGCTTTGACCCATGGAAATGATGATAAGCTGGAAGAGATTTGTAGTAGTAGTAGAAGTATTTCATGTGCAATACACAGAACATGAGGAGTGAGAAAAAGCTGCTTTTAGGCTGCTTGACGAAGCTCTCTCCCCCTGTATCTTGGACATTGATCAGCATTGGATCACAGACCTATTGAATGAGTCATCACATGGTTAACTACATACAATTGATTGAAATGGACAAATGTGCGAGCTGTAGTCACATTCAAGAGAAGCACAAAAACAGTTGCACTAAATATCTGGAATAAATGATTCATTTCATGGTAAACAAATAAAAAAAAATGACATCTCAGCATGAACTAAACACACAAACAGCAAAAAAAAGAATACAATATAATATCAGCGCTACATGTAATACTGCCCGAGTTGGTCGAGTGTGAAATGCTCTGCATTTAAATTTTGCTCATAAAAATCATTTATTATTTTAGGGATGATACAGCGTAACCTGCTTTCATCATAATTAGTTCTGTTGGGATGCATTTCCCAATATTAAAAATGTCTAGTGTTATATGTATGTGTGGTACGTTTAGGTTACCCACAGAGCATAAATAACATTTTCCTTCATTTCATTTCGTAGAGCATAGTATAGCCTAAAATTATAGGAATGTTCCAAAGTAATTAAGCCACACTTCTTGAGTAATGGCCGAGCCTGATGATTGGGAGTGGTGTTAGCAATTACCTTTATTATTTTGTTGCAAAGCCTTCCGACTTTCAAAATGTTTGTAGAAGTGGTGGTTCTGCACACGAGGAAACAGTATTCAATGCAAGACACAAATAAAGAGTGATAAACCAGAAGCCTAGTCGTCGTTGGTAATAAGTCATGGTGACTGTAGATAAGTCCTAATGCACGAGCTGCCTTGTTAGCTACATAATCAGTATGCAGGTCCCATGACATATGTTCAGTAAATACAACACCAAAAGTTTTGAAGTTATTAACAACTTCGATAGAGCTTACGTCCAGTAGGGGTAGGCTACGTGGCAAAAAGTGCTTGCTTTTTGCCTGAAATACAACCGCACGCGTTTTGTAAACATTAATCACTAACCCATTACACGATGCCCATTCGGTCAGCTTAAGCAGAACCTGGTTTATGTGCTGGGATAACCTGTCACACTCGTCGTCGGCTATGAATAGGCTCGTGTCGTTGGCATAGATAATATATTTAACATTTGGGTCCATATTAACTATACAATTTATGCATATATTGAAAAGGTATGGTCCTAGGATACCACTCCAGACGAAGTGTATTTAATTTAAAATGTGGTGTTATCAATAGAAACATATTGCTGGTGGTGGCTACGATTCAAATGGAGAATTTCACGAGCTGCATCACAAATGCCATAGAATTCTAATTTCTGAATGAGCAGAGTCCTGTTAAGAGAATCAAATGCCTTCATGAAGTCTGTAGAGATACCTAATATATGCACTCTGTCTTCAGTCTTCTGCAGTATAAATTCTTTTTGATTAAGGAATGCCAGTTCCATGGAATCATTTTTACGAAAGCCAGATTGAGATTCTATGATTATGTCTATTATGTCATGCTTATCGGTAAAAGAGACCAGTCGAGAATGAAGAGCTTTTTTAAAAAAATTTGGGAAATATACGCAGAATTGAAATTGGTCGATAATTTACTCACTCATTTCTGTTCCCCTTTTTAAACAAGAATGCTGTTCCTGATCTCGATTGGCATAATAGCAGCTGTAAATCAGAGTACCAAGAATAAGACATATCCCATATACTAGACTATCTAGACTAGACTGGGGTTATACTAGACTATATTGATCTTTCCCATAGCCGCTTCAACCCATCAAAATGATGATGAGCGAAGAGATCTGTAGTCATTACCTGAAAAACATTATTCCTAACCAAACTAAAATAGTTTCTAAGCAAAATCCCTAAATTGTGCAAGGCATCTTACAATTAAAAAGGATAATTAAGCACCTAAAACAGGCATGTGTCTGTCAAAGCATTGTCTGTGGCACACAAAGCTTCCTTAGGGATGTAGTGAAATGCACTTTGCAGAGGTACAACTTTGTTTACCTTCATGTGGAATTCGCCAGAAAAAGTATCGGAGCTTTCTTAAAAAGAAAAAGCCAGTAAGCCAGATAATGCATGAAGGGGCGGTCCCTATTACAAGCAGTGTGTGTTGATAAGGATAGTATGGCCACAAAAAGATAGTGGTGCATTGCATGGCCACGACAGAGCTTCGTGCCATGAGAGAGAGAGCGAGCATCTGGGCTTTCAAAGCGAATTTTCTCACCAGCAGTCGTCTAATTCATGGCATCGACTACAGGGCGTCCTGTCTGCTGTGTGGACCTGGTGGCCAATGTACCAGTGGCCTGCTGGCTTATCTGCCTGGTACAGCTCTTTGACCACAGACCTGATCGCCTGCTGTTCAGATGTGGTCGTCCGATGTCCTGCCAACCTGCTATACTTGACACACGCATGGCTGGCTAACCACTTGCCAGTCGACAGCTGCATCCTGGTGTTCTGCTGGCCTGCTGTCCGCCTGTTGCTGTCTCACCTCGGTTGAGTACTGGGGCAGTGCTATCAGCCACAAGAGAGTAGATCAATGCACAAGCCCACTTCAAGAGAGGGACTTGAAACCTTTAGAAAACAACCAGCTGCACATCCACAATGGCGACCTCGACGACGACCCTCCAGCCGAGTAGCACAGTTACAGGTACTTCAGCATGCCTGGATTTTTTGTTTTGTACTTGGAACTGTATACGGGTATAGTATCCTTTTCTAGTGTGCCAGCTCGACGAATAGTGTAGGTGTACAAGCCCTTGACAGCTGTGTCATTTGGTAAAGCGATCCTGGGCCGAACATTCCATCACGCAGAGCATTGCTGCCCATTTCAATACCTATATTCATGGCATTTTCTCAAGTGAAGATCATAGCGTGCCACTGTGTTCACTGCATTTCCTTGAATCGAACAGTTTCCTTGTCAGGAGTTTTTTTTTTAGTGCTGCTGAATCTCAAGACAAATGTGTCTTTGGCCCACTTAATATTCTCGAGATTTTTCTGCATCGCCATGCAGGGCTGCTTTCAAAATTCTTTGTCATTTTCTACGTACTGCTTAAATGTGCTACCATTTCCTTGGACTGGTTAACAGTGCGCAATTTACCACTACCAAGAGGGGTTATCCAATACTTATTTCTAACTACCATCTCATATTATTTCCTGTCATGTTGGAAACTTTGAGAGCATATAATAGCTTGATTACTAATTTTTTTTTACAAGAATAGCATGCCCACTACCTTCCAACATGCTTCAGGAATGTCTGTTCTACCATTATGCAATTAATCTCAGTTCATAGTTTTGATAACATTCTAGACAAGCAAGATTAGATTGATGTTATTTTCTTAGATGTTATCAAAGCGTTCTATCTCATTTCATGTGCTAAGCTTTTCCTCAAGCTCCAGTGTATTGGTCTACCGACTTTCATAATTGAATGGAATTCTGCTTACCACACTAATTGAAGCTAACTTGTATCTCCCAAAAATTTTTCTTCAAATTTGCTGCCTGTTATTTTTACTATTCCCCAGGGTGGGTGCTGTAGGACCACTACTATATCCTATGTCTATATAAATGAGTTTGTTAACCCAAATAACCATTTATGTCCCATAGATGTTCAAAGAACATGTTTTAGACATTGCACACAACTTATCCCAGCAAACTACAAATATTCATTGGATGTGCCACAAAAGACCAAATATCCAAGACATTTACCGATGTAAAGTTCACATCTATAATATGTTCCACTAGTTAAGGCAGTCAAGGGTCATCCAAAGGATGTCGAATGCCTGTGATTTGGACATCTCTTCCACATCCAAAGCTTCCCCGCATTAATCATACATTGTGCAATGTGACTAGATGAACACACCATGCCGCAGAAATACAAGCAAATTGTCTCTGCCTAACAATGAGATTTTGGGAAAGGAAAAATCACGCTATTGTCTGTTCCACCTTTGTGGCTGGGCATTTACCGTATCTACTCGCATAATGATCGCACTCGCGTAATGATCGCACCCTTGAATTTTGTCAAAATCCAATTTTTTTTATTTCCCGTGTAATGATCACACCCCAAACTTACCGAAGTGATATGTCGTGTGCCAAGTCTAGCTAATAATGATCGCGCTTACCATCTGTCGAATACTACGCGAACGACTCTGCAAGAAAAACCAAGCGGTCTGCACACCCCAAATATTCTTAAGCAGATGCCCCATTTCATTCCTTTCATCACTTTCGGCACTTCCATGACAAAAAAAAAAGATACAACCAAACTTGCCTTAATTATGTGTAGGCTTTATAATGGTTGTGGTCAACAGCAATCAGCGGTCAACAGCAACAGCAACGCAATCAACAGCCTGTTGATTGCGTTCAGCTTTTGCCGTTTTGCAGCGGGTCCACGCTCCTCGCATATATTTCTCTCTTTCCTTTTTATCGGAGCTTTCTTCGTGCAATCTTAGGTGCCTCAGGGAACACAGTGGGCATGGCGTCTTCTTTCAGACGCGGATGATCGCGCGGCAATTCCACTACCTCACCGTTGATTGTGTGCCGGTCGGTCCTTTCAACGAATCTTTCATCGAAGTGCCGTTCACAAACCACACTGTCGTTGGTAAGCTCTTTGTCAGCCCGTTTAATATTTCGGGCCCATTGCTCCCTTTGCAAGACATAAGTTGGGGCTTTAAACACATACAGAAAGCTTTTGCGAGCAAGATCGATACCCGCCTTTGCATCCAGGTACAAACACGTACTTCAGCGGCTTGACGGCATGGTTCATTACATCCAAGAGTCTGAATCTGAAAAGGCCATTCCTCGTGTGGCAACGCGACGACCCAACACGGCAGACAAATTTCACAGACAACGGCAGAGGCGACAGCGAAGCGCCAACGCAGCCAGTGAAGCCTAGTCGATGCCCGGCCGTCGCAAGCGTGGCACCTTTGAACACAGCAGTGCCCCTAGCGGTGGCTAAATTTTCACTGCGTTCCGCGCGCTCCTCCTCCATGGCGCGGATAAGGCGTCTGGCACACTACCCCCCTCTAGTCACCATAGCGTGTGTTAGCCGCGCGCCTTTGTGCGGGAAGCTCGTAGGCTAGGTTGTTCCACGAGTGATTCGGAATTGACTGTACATAGTCGCGCAGTTTATAGCCATGGCAAACGGTGGCTCTTATCGCACGCTTGACCTAGCAACGAAAGTCGAGGTTTTGAAGGAAGTTGAGAAGGGAGGTGCCGCCAAACAAGACATAGCGCGGAAGTACGGGATCAAGCCGAACACGCTGTCTAACTACATCAAGAACAAGCGCACAATAATGGATGCATTTGAGAACGACAAGTTCAAGACTTCTCAGAAGCGAATGCGCACCGGCGCTTAACCAGAGCTGGAGAAGGCTCTGCTGGTTTGGATTAGGGAGGCCAGGAGCAACAAACTTCCTCTCAGCGGAGACATCGTTACGATGAAAGCCCGAACACTTGCAGCAATGTTGGGGATCAATGACTTAGTTTCGTCAGATGGATGGCTGACGCGCTTTAAAGATCGCCATGACCTGGTTTTCAAGAGCGTGTGTGGTGAAAAGGCGTCCGTTAACCAGGAAACGTGCGCCACGTGGAAGGACGGAAAGCTGTGTGAATATCTCGCCGAATACAGACCGGAAGACATCTTCAATGCAGATGAGACTGCACTCTTCTATCGGCTTCTACCAGAGAAGACTCTGACATTCAAGGACGACGACTGCGCTGGGGGCAAACGCAGCAAGGAGAGAGTGTCGGTGCTGATCGCGGCAAACATGACTGGCATGGAACGATGTCGGTTGTGATCGGGAAAGCCGCGAAGCCGAGATGTTTTAAAGGCGTGAAGACGCTGCCTGTGGACTATGAGGCGAACAAAAAAGCGTGGATGACGGCCGAGATCTTCAAGAGCTGGATAAGCAAATTGGACTGCAAGTTTGCTGCTTCGAACCGCAAGGTGTTGTTCCTTGTCGATGACTGCAGTGCTCACGTGGATGTGCCAGCCTTGAGTGCAATACGCCTCGCATTTTTGCCTGCAAACACAATGGCTGTTTTGCAGATAATGGACCAAGGCATCATCAAGAATGTTAAAGTCCTGTACAGGCAGCACCTCCTCGCGCGCATGATTTTGTGTATGGATAGCTCCACAAAGTACGAGGTGAGCCTGCTTAGTGCCATCCACATGTTGGCGCGAGCATGGGATCGTGTGAAGCAAGAAACAATCGCAAACTGCTTCAAGGCTTGCGGTTTTGTGGCAGCTTCTTCGGAGGATGCCTCTGAAATTTCAGCGGAGGAAGCGTCAACAAGCGAGCTTGACGGCACTGATTTTGGTGATGCTCTCGGGGACGTCAATTTTGAAGATTAGGTCGCCGTAGACAAGGCGGTCAAAACGTGCGGTGCGCTGACGGATAGCGAAATTGTAGAGATTATTTGGCCCCAGGAAGCGACCCAGGAAAGCGACGTTGAAGGCGAACCGCAACCTAAGGCTGCCGATGTAGCTGCGGGCCTTGCTGTTGCGGAGCGCTTCTTTGCTGCTGAAGGTAATGCGGAAGAAGCGTTCCGCCACATCTACAGCCTGCAGAACTTGCTTTCAGCAGCGCGATTCGGCAAGGAGAAGCAAAGCAAGATGACCGACTATTTTTCTTAGAGAAAATACTCGATTTCGCCATAAATAAAGTGCTGTTTTTTGTGTTTTGTGCTTAATTGGAAGTTCGTTTAATTCGAAGCTTTTTGCGGTCCCCGTGAACTTCGTATTAACGGGAGTCGACTGTATTCATTATTGATATGGAGGAAGCTTTCAATGCACATAATGTACTCGCGAGAAGAAAAAAGAAATCGCGTTCGGCGCGTTCTGCTTGCTCCGTTGGCCACCATTTTTGTTTTGGTGTCCCGCACTATATACAGCAGCAGCCGCCTATTTTTTTGCGTTGTCATCCTGCAGCAAATGCAGAATGAAAAAAAAAATTTTTTAGTGGGAAATTCAACCAGTGTAATGATCGCACTCCTGAATTTGCGTCAATTTTTTTGACAAAAAAGTGCAATCATTATGCGAGTAAATACAGTATGGTCCTCGAGGCTACTAATGAACTTGAAAAGTTCCACTGAGGGATAGAGCAAGCCACCGAAGTCGCAGGCTCTTGTGAACACTACTGCATTGAACTTCTTCCTTTTCGAGGCAAGTAGTAATAGCTCATTTGGGCAGTCTTTTAAAACGCACTTTCTTGCCACGTAACCAGCTGCGTAATATGTCCTTGTTCAGGCATATCGTTGGCTGCATCTTTCACTGCTACAAGGTCTACATTGCTCAGCAGCATATCAATCAACTGCTGTTTATGTGAACCGGCCGGTTGGTCATTTTCAGTCACAAGTGAAATTTTGACGTCACTACCTACATTTGCACCAGGAATGCTCTTGGCCAGATTGTAATAGCTCAAGCAGTTGAATGGGGTCAAGCATTGCTGTGGGGTGGGATGCGCATTACAACCTGAGGATTAGAGTGTTTTAGTTGAGCGTCTTTATGCTCCGCTAAGCAGCTAAGTGGAGTGGAAGCGCGAATGCGCATGCACCGTCTGTTTAGGCGTATGCGGGCTAGCGGAGCGAGGAACACGGTCTGCTTAGAAGCTGCCCGAGCAGAGCGTGCTGCGCAGAGGTTTGGCTGGCGTTGGCATCAGAAAGGATTGGATTCGATGCTGAAAGCAAGCGCGCTGGCTATCACGTGGCGTTCCCCAAGACTGCGCTTTATTTTCCATTGGATAAAATGGACCGGTAACGCATTACAAATGCACGTCTAGATACTTCATGGAGAAATAAGTTTATATATATATATATGTTACTGTATAAGGGTGATCAATAGGTGTTTTTATTTTCTTTCATTACCCTGAATTTGGCCAGGGGCAACTGCAACTACGGAAGGTACGCTCCGCTACGCTAAACATATAACTAAAACGTGAAAATCGCCCGCCACTCTGCTGAGGCTTAGCGGGGCAGGTCGGAGCAGAGCGGACCTTAAAGACGCTCAACTAAAACACTCTATTATCTTGCAATACCAAACAAGTTTTCAATTTTGTCTTGACTAAGACGTGATGTTATGACATACGAGTACCCCACTTCAGGAGTAACATAGTTCAATAGCTCTAAAGTGCTGGTCATAGAGACTCTGAGGCCTTCTGCTGTTTAGTCACTTTAAAAATGTGTTTCATCAGCATGCTTTCCCACTGCATCATAAAGTCCAAGAAATCTTAAAGCTATTGTACTTTTGGTGAATTTGGCTTCAAAGCTTCGGCAGGAAAGCGCAATGTCATAATTTCAACCGGAGACTGCAGTTTCCTGCACAAAAAAAAAACCAACAGGAAAGTGATCCAAATAAAAATAGGAATTTACTGAGTTTCTAATGAAAGCACCAATATATGCCCGAGTTAAAAGTTTAAGAAGTCGAGTAAATTTAAGTCAGAAGTACACTTTCAAAGTTGTAATTAAAGAGATGTTTGATATAAACTTAAAGTACAAACCTGAAAAATTTCTGGGTTACATCAATTTTTCCACATTGCAATTCAACTTGTGCCTTGAAGAGCTGAAGGCCTCTCAACGACTCTGAGCTGAACAACTGGAAAGCGTAGGGAACTCTCATCTTTTCAAAGTTTAGATCGAGACGTGTCCTTGTTAGCCGAGGCATATCCTTCATGGTGAAATTATTTTTTTTTACTAAATTAGTCCTGCTTCTGCTAGCCTGAGAGCCTCAAGAATAATTTTTGACAATAGATATCCTTTCCCATTAGTGTTTGTTGCAAATGTGCCCAAGATCTGAGTCCAGCGTTTTGTCAGAGGTACATACTTCACCACAAAACCATGGTTGGAGAAGACGTGTTTTTTCTTTTGGTGTGTATGGCATCATGTCAACAAATTCAGCAACTTTACCAGCTGTGTCGGAAGTTAAGGGGTCCATCACAGATGCCTTTTCTTTCAACATTTTGAATATCTTTTCGTTGAAGCCAAAGCTACCCATGTAGTTCGACATGGGCTTCCGTAAAGTCTCCTTTCCTGGAAGTACTCAGATCCTTTGCCACTGAATGTATTGGCAAAGCATGGGACTACCCATTTTTAGCAAGATGCATTCAAGCATCCATTCCTTGTTATAGTTCATCCCTCGTGGGCTCTCGTTTTGCAGCTTGAAATCTTGCAGCTAGTTGCTGCTTCGTAGACAAGTGTTCTAATCTGTCTTGCAAGATCTTGGTTGTGGCTGCAGTGGCTTTCTTTTATCCTTCAAATGCTTTCACTCAAGGTCTCTACTTTTGATGCCAGCCTCTTATAAGTTTGCGATTTGCAGCTCGGAGTCGGTGGGATGTTTGAGCTTGGCTTCGGAAGTTTTTTTTGCAAGTGACGTTTTCTTGTTTGAAGAGGTTATGATGTATTATTATGTGCAAATCAAATTATTCTAGATTTAAATGCTACATTTCAAGAGTTTAATGAAACACTGCATTTTGGATCACAAACACAAATTTTTTCTAAAGCAGAATAAAATACTTGCTGATTCTTTAAAACTATTCCAGAGAAGACAAATTATTACAAGTACCTTGCACTAAGTGCAAAGTGGCTTTAAACTTTCAGTAAATCTGTTCAAGTCATGCTAAAACTAAACTTAGCAGAACAGCTGTGTGGAGATTTGACTCGCCTTCTTTTGATGGTTCCCAAATGCAGTTTGTGCTGAAGAAAGTGCCTCCATTTATTTCTGATTGTTTTAGAAGACCTCTCGTCAGTTCAACAGCACCAAGGCCACTTCTACCCCACAAGATATTGGAATGGTAGCTGCTCTTCATAGCACATTTTCAGCTTGTTGAATCGACACAATATGTGTTTCTTCTAGTAGCTTGCCCAATAGATGTACCTTGCACTCCACAATGCCTTCGATTCTAGTGTTGAAAAAAATTGTTCTCGCCACTCTGATTTCACTCGTGACCGCATTCAGTGCGCATCACACGTAGCATACGCCAGTAAAATCCAGGAACTCGTGCAGTGCCTACGATTTCGTAGGAAGTGAGAGTCCACAGGTCAGCGATGCTAACATCAATGTCTGGTTCGGCAACATCTGCACACTGTTCGCTGCCCACTGTAGCCTCCACAGCATGATCACCCTTTTGATGACACTGGACTGTGTGGCGGGCTTTACTGCTGGTATCGCCTGGCATCTCTAGCTGCCATCTTTTGCTCTGAGGCTTTGGAATCGGAGTGGACTTGCTCAAGTAGGCGGGCAAGTTGGATAGAAGGGTTGGAACTGTGTCAGGAGTAAGTGTTGGGGTTCCCCTCGGAATCCCAACTTCAGTTACATTTATCATGTGTACATACTGCCTCAAAATGCAGCTTGAAGTGCAGTTCACAAACAGCACAATCGGGGTCCAGTGGCTTGTCAAGCCTCTGGAAATTTCGCTGCCAAACAAGCCTTTATTGTTCATCTTTCGAAGCCTTAAAAAAAGTGATAACTTACGCTCCTGGCCTGTTCTTGTGTAGCCAGTTGCACAGCCTGGCATGTAACAGTGGTTTAACTGGCGCTTGGGTGGCATCATAAACACTGGCGCCTGAAAAGGCACGAAAAAAGCAGTGTTCCGTGACAACTGCAAACCATGTGCAGAAGCCAGGGTGTCTACCAACCAGGAAAACCTGCAATTCTCAGGGATTTTCAATAGTATGGAAATACTCAGGGAAAACTCGGGGAATTTGTGCTTCTATCAGGGAAAATTAGCTGTCATTTTATTGAAAAGGGACGAAAGTCACCCTAGTGCTGGCTCGAGTAAAAGAGAGGAATCGTAACGAATTGTCTTTGAAGCCCTGTCGCCGGTTGGAGGAGTTGCCAGTGCACAGTCAACGACTGGTTTTTGGGACATGCCCAATAATGTAGATGACTTCGCACCACCACCACATACCCCATAGAGTCAATGTACAAGGACGTCTGAAATTTCGGACAGAAGAGCCCTTTGCCTTTGATTTTCTGGATTTTTTGCCACGACCGCAGGTCTGAAATGGCAACAATCAGTCAACACCTCGTTTTTATTATCTTGCCGCCTCGAACCGGCACGCTCGCACGTATATCCGCTGGTAGCCGTAGCCACCACCACGGTCTAGCTGCTTCGACGTTCCGTATTAAGGTTCTTGCTGTTAGGTACCGTGTTTTTCATTGAAAGTATTCGTCACTGTCAGCAATGGCACCGCACCGACTCTGCCTTTGTAATCCTCGCGATTTGCTTCGAAGCTTGGAAAGCACGGTGCGCTGCATAATGCCGGTTCCCGAAAGGCGGCTTTGCCTCAATACTGGAACGTTACACTGTGAAGCATATGCAAAAGTATTGTGGTGGAGCATAACAAGCATGGGAAGAGGGCAATTTTCACGGGACACAGTACGTATTCTATAATTACACAAGCGTACACCCGCTGTCTTCTGTCACAGTACAATCACCTATATGCCTATTAAGTGTACTGGCAGGCCTTCAGAGCTTTTTCGGGCATGCCTGTGACGATTTGAGCCCTTAAAGGCAGTAAAAGGCAGGCATTCATTTTTCAGACTGCACAATTTTTCGGAAGCTTTAGCGGCCCCTAGGCAGTCCAAAAGATCGGACGTTGACTGTAAAACTAAGATGATGTTTTAAACAGTCTATGGGGCGAACGCACAGCAGAACGAAGATGAGAACAGGAACGACCGTCGCATTGAGAAATGATCAGAAAATGAACTGTGCCGCCTCTTTTTTGAAGGAACTTGAGCTCAGAAAGGAAAGTGTTGGCTGACACCAAGATGCAGGTGACCCTCATCCAAACCAAAAGGAACCGTTTAAAGCAGTGAAACGCAAAACATGCATTGTGTGTGGGCTGAGAGTATATGTCAGAACAGTTGAGATTAATCACGACTTTTCCAACTGCTGAGAGAATATCGCTTGCGAAAAAGTTCGGGCCTTTTATCAATTAGCTTGCTTTCAGTTGATAGAAATATCTCATTTTCGAAAATAATTGTATTTGTATACATCTCTTTTTAGCGAAAAAGTTCGGGCCTTGTATCAATTAGCTTGCTTTCAGTTGATAGAAATATCTCATTTTCGAAAATAATTGCTTTTGTGTACATCTCTTTTTATTCGTATTTGAAAATGTTTGACTCGATTTGCAATGGGCTTTAAATTTTTTTTAAATATACTTTATTCACTGCATTTTACTAACCCCTCCGTTCAGTTTTCTATTTTGAGTAAAATAAACATTACTTCGTAGTGTTGAAACTGGATTAACTCATTTCTTTATTCTTTAAAAACATGCTTACTAGAGAGTGACAGCATCGGGCAACATGGTGTCAGCGTGTCTTAACATAAAATAAAGTTTTGTGTCACTTGGGGAATTTTGCAAAGGCACTCAGGGAAAACTTGAAAAACTCAGGGAATTTGAAAATGTCAATTTGTTAGACACCCTGAAAAGCAGAAGTGGCGCACACTCGCTTCAGGTGCAGACGACAGCACCACCGCTACTGTCTTCCAAAGCAGGTACACAAAGGCCAATATGACGCGCCTCTGCTTGAGCCACTGTAAAACATTCTAATTCTAGTACAGTGTCATCATCATCATCATCAGCCTGGTTACGCCCACTGCAGGGCAAAGGCCTCTCCCATACTTCTCCAACAACCCCGGTCATGTACTAATTGTGGCCATGTCGTCCTTGAAAACTTCTTAATCTCATCCGCCCACCTAACTTTCTGCCGCCCCCTGCTATGCTTCCCTTCCCTTAGAATCCAGTCCGTAACCCTTAATGACCATCGTTTATCTTCCCTCCTCATTACATGTCCTGCCCATGCCCATTTCTTTTTCTTGATTTCAACTAAGATGTTCTTAACTCGCGTTTGTTCCCTCACCCAATCTGCTCTTTTCTTATCCGTTAACGTTACACCCATCATTCTTCTTTCCATAGCTTGTTGCATCTTCCTCAATTTAAGTAGAACCCTTTTCGTAAGCCTCCAGGTTTCTGCCCCGTAGGTGAGTACTGGTAAGAGGCAGCTATTGTACACTTTTCTCTTGAGGGATAATGGCAACCTGCTGTTCATGATCTGAGAATGCCTGCCAAATGCACCCCAGATCATTCTTATTCTTCTGATTATTTCCGTCTCATGATCCGGATCCTCCGTCACTACCTGCCCTAAGTAGATGTATTCCCTTACCACTTCCACTGCCTCGCTACCTATTGTAAATTGCTGTTCTCTTCCGAGTCTGTTAAACATTAGTTTTCTGCAGATTAATTTTTAGACCTACTCTTCTGTTTTGCCTCTCCAGGAGAGGTCAGTGAGCATGCATTGCAATTGGTCCCCTGAGTTACTAAGCAAGGCAATATTATCAGCGAATCGCAAGTTACTAAAGTATTCTCCATTAACTTTTATCCCCAATTCTTCCCAATCCAGGTCTCTGTGAATACCTCCTGTAAACACGCTGTGAATAGCATGGGAGAGATCATATCTCCCTGCCTGTTGCCTTTCTTTAGTACACTGTGGTAGTGTCTTATGACAGACCCTTTAAGGCCATAAAGCACTGCCCAAAGCACTTTGTCCTCCTACTCAACTGACGCAAGGACAGCGTCGCCACTGACAGCATCAAGCCGGCCTTCCTCGATACTGATACCATCCTCGCAGACAACCAGATTTTGATATGTTACAGAAAAAAAGTAACTGATTACAATTCATTCAAAAATGTAATTAATTACAGTTGGTAGTTACTGACCCACAAAATTAATTGAGGAATTGCATAATAGGAATTGATTGCTTATTACCTTCTTGCAAACATTTATTAACACTGCATAGATACAGTAAACAGAACAAGCTGGCCTGGCACTTTCAGCACATCCTCTGCAGCTCTTCATACATAGCCTATCCGCTTCTAAAAAATTTCGGCAGTTGTCGACCCTTCTTTTCATTATAGTGACATTAGCAGCAGTACTGAAAACTTGCTCGAGGAGGAGAAAGAGGAAAAAACAGGGAGCTTAGCCAGTTCACTTAATATGTGTGCTCTGGGGGTAAGACGGTGTTGTAACATGTACGGATCTTGCACACAAGATTGGGGTTGCCCAGTATCTGGGTCCTCTATAATGAGTTGTGCTTCAATGTTGCTGGGCCTTGGAGAAGACATGATTGTGTGTCCACAAATGTATGTGTGTGTAACATTTTAGTTCTAATGTGTTGGTGTTCTTCGTGTCAATTTTGTTAAGTAGCCTGAAAATGGTACCATTGCCTCGTGTATCTGCCATTTCCTGGTTTGTTTTCTACATCATTATATATCGCCAGTCTGATCGGGCAATTGAAACACTTGTGTATGCATTAAGACTTTGTTCTTTGAAATAGACTGTGGGGAAATGTGAAATAGACTGTGTGATACATAAGGAATTTACAGCATTTAGCATCGCTGAGTGAAGCTCTATTAAATCGCCAGATTAGAGGGTCGTCCTAATTAAATTTCACACACAAAGTGAGAAGGCTGATATAGAAAATTCAGCCTTCTGAATTTTCTGAAATAGAATTGTGAAATAGAAAATAGTAACATTTACAAATTTGCCTGCTAATATTTCCCTTGCCTATGCTGCTGGAAAAATATCTAAGTCAATATCTCTTCTTTCTGTTTTATAAAAATAGATTATTTTTTTTAAATTTCAGGACGCTCCATGCACCATACATATGGCATTTTAGCTTGGATGCTTCAAGAGGAATTCCAGGCCCCTAAAGCAAAACTTCAAAGTTTGAAGAGGATGTGAAAGAAGAACGGCTATATTGCAGGTGAGAGCCTTTCAACATGCTTCAACAAAACTATATTTACTCCCTAAGCATGCAAATTGTGAAAGGTGTTACAAGCACAGACAATTTGTAGGGCTTTTTTATTGAAGCATATACATATTTTTATGCATGGACTTGAACGTTGTCAAACTGGAAATGCGGGAGACAAAACAGTACAACCAGAGCCACAGTGTACACAGGGAAGACTTCCTTTATTGTGCATGCCATGGGTATTTACATCGATGAGCGATCGCAGATGGTTGTTTATAAGGTAGGTATACAAGGGTTAGTTGCAATCACATCACCTCCTCCTTGAAAAAAAAAAATGCGCAACTGAAAAAAAAAACCATGTAAACAATGAAAACGCTGCATGCAAAAAGAAAGTCTTAAAACAAACACATAGTGCCTTGACCAGACCGGTTGTCATTTTGCGTGCACTGGCCTCTGTGCTAGCGGTTTTTGTTCATCACCATTGACAGAAAAATCTAGATTTTCAAGGCTATTCATAGTTTGCACTCCTGGCCCAGAAGTTGTGTCCCCTTGGAATATCCACCTGAGACGCTACTTCATCTGGATGGTTTCCTGGTTCAGCCGTGGTTGGACAACCCTATGTCTGTTGGTTACACATGTTCTTACCACCTGCCATGATGTTGCTTGTGGGGCAGTTGGATCAGTGTTGCTCCTTGTGGCTTGCGAGGTTGTAGAGGATCCAGATGTTTGCTGCTTTCTCTTCATGTTAGGGTTGCCATGCAGGTTGAGTAAGGGTGTACACATCCCCCCCCCGCAGGGGCGCCTGCGTGAGCAGGTGTTGGGTGTGTTGTGACGCCATTTACCCATGCAATTGAGGGTTAGGCCCTCCTGCGTGTAGCCCTGTGTGGCCTAGCCCTGTCCGAGGAAAAGCGAATCCTGGGGGTTCAGCTGATACCAGGTGTTTAAACCTTTATGGCCCCTCAGCAGAAGCAACACACATCTTTGTTCTCTGCTTCATGTAGACTGCACCCCCGGACTGAGCCATCCGGGGGAAATTGGTAGTAGCCTTTTCCTAATCTCCTCTACAATCACGTCATTTCATTTTCACGTCTCTCACTTTCAATCTTTCCTGTCTTCTTAATTCTGATTTTCTGATCCTCCAGGCAGTAAGGGTAAACCTTGTGTAAGATAACCAACCGTGGTTATATGATATTTAGTTATAGTGGCTATGTACAGCTAGCGTTGGCAGGTCCTGTTTTTATGCAAATCCTGTTGCGTCCCCTTGTTGGGCTTTCGCGGTGGGCGGCGGGCACTGCTGCTGAGATCAGTCCAATTCGTATGGCTTGCTCACTCCCCAAACTCCCCGATGGCCCTCTCACAAAAAAGAGGGGGCATCAATGATTCTTTTAAAGGGCCCCTCACCAGGTCTGGGCATTCTGAGCTGACAAGTGCAGTGCATACAATCTGTACTCATGGTCGTGTCATCTAAGAATTACATCGCTACATGCCGTGGAAAGAGCTGAAATTTCAAACTAAATGCCGTTTGCCATTCTCCTCGTGGATGCCGCACTCCAAGACAAGGGGATGACATACATCAGCAAGTGCGCCTATGTACATGTAGGTATATGCTGCAACGTCACTCATGGTGACCCGTGACACTTAGAGAATTATTCAAGGCAATATCCGTTATTTGTGTAATCTGTTGCTTCAATAGACTTTTCAATAGACAAAACGCTTGTGTGTTTTTCGTGTAGCACTGACTTATACTGCTAGTCAGGTGTTCTAGTGCACAGCGTGCAAAATCATGCACTCTGCGAAACAAGACAAACGCAACAGTTCATGTGTGCAACCGTTAGCGAAAGTGTTGCAGCAAAGAAGCGAGAGAGAAAGAAATGGGGCCCATGACATATGCTTCATGCGATCCTCCAGGTTTGGTATAGAGAAACGCAGGGAAGGAATTTTGCTTGTGGAGGTTTGACGGGGGTAAATGGAGAGAGTGTCTTTGTTGGCGGTGCACGTTCGCCTCCTGAAATCATGGTTTCGCAGCTCTGAAATATTTCTCTCGGCTATTAATGAATCAATTTGAAAAATTCTTATGTTGGAACACTTCCAAGAAGGCATGTAACAACTTCCAATGTATAACCAAAATTTGCTACGTGGCCTGGTGACGGGCCCTTTAACTTTTTCACAGAGTCCGCTGACATTTTCTCATGTTTCCACCTGATTCACAGTGAATCCTCCGAAACGACCGTAACAGTATCCCCCTTTGTTGTTGCAAAGTGTCTGACTGATACTCTGAGCCTTGGATACAAAGTCACACAAATGGCCAGTGGTGACATTCTCCTCAATGTCCGTGATAAAGCTCAGCATGAAAATCTGTCAAAACTCGTCTTGTTTGCCAACACCCAAATTCCGAAAAGTACAGGCCTGCTAAACAAAGGTCCATGGCTTGAAATGGTAGCTATAGCTTTGTGCCTATAAACAGATAGATAGATAAATAGAAGAAAGGGAAGGAAAGTGCTACTGACTGCAGTAACTGTCTAGTGCAGTCTGCTGACACCTGAACAGCGGTGAGCAGTGGAGAGGGGTGGTGGTAAAAGAGTAGGGGTAAAGACTAGTGTAAAGTAAAAAGGGAAAAATACAGTTAGTTAATGGAGTGACTTCATCGAGAAAGTTTGTTACCAGCACTGTTAGGGTCGCATAGAACAGTGGGGGTGGCAAGGCCCTACTGCTCGAAGTTGCAGTGCTTTCGTAAGTTACCCTGGACCACATGCATGTCCATAGAAATTAGAGTTGTGTCCACCGCTGACACCAGTTGCGTTTCGACCGCATGTGCCACGTGACCTGATGGCTACTTCCCTACTTTCAGAGGCCCCCCCCAGCAAGCTTGTTTCCATCACTTTGGTGCTAACAATACCCAGAGCCCCTTTTGCGTACCTTACAGTGCACCAACAAAGGGTGCCTTTTATATACATGCACGATAGGAAGGCTTTGCATGTAGCCAACTAAAGCACTATTATCCTCATGCATCCCAAAACAGATATTTGCCTAAGGAGTGCCGCTTTTTTTCATGCTTTTTTGCAAATTGCATGAACATGAATGGGGATGGTGGTGAGCAGATGTTCGTAGGCCAGCAGCCAAGGTTTGGTACAAGTGCGGTGGCTACTGCAATCGCCAAACCTAAGCAGCATTGATCTGAGCTAGTACATGAGAGGGAGACAACTTCCAGGAACGCCGACTGATGATAGCTCCACCTGCCGTGGAATAGTTCATATGATTGCCTTGTGCTATAGTTATGGTAATGGAGGCGAGGGATGCCTCCTTCTCCCACACTAACAATTCTTATTCACCAAAAATGTATCAAAAGCTGAAGGAAGATGAGCTGACGCTATCCACACAAATGTCGGGGTAAGCGCATGCAGCCGGAAATTGCCTCTACTTTCTGCTGATGGCGTGGGGGGTATTCTGTAAGAGTCCACCTAGCGGACTGTTCATTTCGGCCGCTGTTGATTGGATGCAGCTGTACGATCGAAGAGTATACGAGCGGCCCTAGCCAATCAGGAAGAGCCGAAATGGACAGTCCACTAGGTTTACTCATACAGAATGCTTCCCCTGCTTCCCCTCATGTGCGCGGGGCTTTGCCTTGTACCCCTTTCAAAAGTTTACTATTGTTCCATGAGCCGGTGGATTGGTTTTGTTACTCATCAGCGTGTCGAAGCATCTGGAGCCTTTGCAATGCTTGTCATCAGTATTGGCAGTGCTCGGGCGCAAGAATACAAGTGTCATAAATAGCAGAGATTTTTTATCTGTATGGCCCACGGACAAAGCGCACACAGTAGTACTCCCGGGGCATGAAGTTGCATGATAAAAACTGGGATTGCCCCATACCTGATTACCTTATGCAGCAATGGTTTTGCAGCAATTTCTTTGTCCATGTGCATGTAGGCATTTAGCTCACTATTGGTGTGGGATGGTGGGCTGTGAGAGAAACTTGAGAAGGCTACTATCTACATCATCCACAGGGTGTCTACCAACTGGGAAAACCGGGAATTCTCAGGGATTTTGACTAGTCTGGAAAAACTTAGGAAAAACTCAGGGAATTTGTGCCTCTATCAGGGAAAATTAGCTGTAATATTATTGAAAGGGTTGAAAGCCGTGTTAATGCTGGCTTTAGTAACAGACAGGAATCGTAATAAACCGTCTTTGACTCCCTGTCGCTGGAGGAGTTGCCAGTGTACAGTGAACGACCGACTTTCCAGATGCCCGATAATTTGGACAGTTTCGCGCCACCACCGTGTACCCCATAGAGTTAACGTATTGGAACGTCTGAAATTTTGGACGCAAGAACCCTTTGCCGTCCGATTTTCTGGACTTTTTGCTGTGACCGCAGGTCCAAAACGGCATTAATCAAAACAACCACTGCTGCCGTTTTGATTACCTCGCCGCCTCGAACCGGCGCTCTCGCCCGCATATCTGCTGGCAGCCGTAGCCACCACTGCGGCAACGCTACACCTTGCTCCTTTGACGTTCGCTATTAAGCTTCTTGCCGTTGGGTGCCATGTTTTTCAGTGAAATAATTCGCTGCTGTCAGCAATGGCACCGACTCCGCCTTTGTGGTCCTCGCGATTGGCTTAGAAGCTTGGAAAGCACGGTGCGTTGCTATGCCAGTTTCTGAAAGTCAGCTTCGCCTCATTACAGAAATATTACTTGGTGAAGCATACGAAAAAGTATTGCAGTGTAGCATAACAAGTGTGGGAACGGGCTATTGCCATGGGACACAGTATGTATTCCTTAATTATGCACACGTGCACCCGTTATCTCCTGTCACAGAATGAGCACCAATATGCCTAATACATGTGCCGACAGGCCTTCAGTGTGTTTTCGAATGCGCCTGTGGTGGTTTGAGCCTTTAAGGGCAGTAGATAACATGCATTTATTTTTTCCAACTGGGCGATATTTCTGACGTTTTCGCAGCCCTTAGGGAGTTCGAAAAATCAGATGCGGACTGTGCAACTGACGACAAAGATGCTTCAAATGGTCCGTGGGGCGAACGAGTGGCGGAAGGAGGACAAGAACAGAAAGGACCTACGCATTGAGGAATGAACGGGAAAGGAAGCGTGCTGCTGCCATATTGAAGGAGCTTTAGCTCAAGAAACAAAGTGTTGGCTGACGCCGAGATGCAGGTGGCCCTTATCCAAACCAAAATCGACTCTTCAAAGCAGTGAGGCGTCATGTGCGGGCTGAGAGTATTCAGGACAGTTGAGGTTGACTTACGAGCTGTTGAGAGAATCTCAATTGTGACAGAGTTCGGGCCTCATACCACTGAGCTTGCAATCAGTTGAGAAAAATAGCTCATATTCGAAAATAATTGCTTCTTTATGCATCTCCCTTATATTTGTATTTGAGAATGACCGACTCGATTTGCAATTTTATTTGGAGATATTTTATCTGCTGTGCATTTTACTAACCCCTCCCTTCTATTCTCTTCTTGAATAACATAAACACAACTCTGTAGTATTAAAACTGGATTAAGTAGTTTTCTTTAACTTTTTCATATGCTTACTGGAGAGTGACAGCATCGGGCGACATGGTTTCAGCCCGTCTTGACATAAAACATAGTTCTGCGTCACTCAGGGAATTTTGCAAAGGTACTCGGGGAATACCTGGAAAACTCGGGGAATTTGGTAATGTCAACTTGGTAGACACCCTGCATCCAGTACAGATAAAAGACGCAACTCGTAGTTGCATTCTTTCATGCGAGTCTTCACATCGATGCCCATATGATGCACCTGCTTGTGTACCACTTAGCACAAATATGCATCCCACAATTACACAGACATATATCGGCGTTTCGTGTGCACCCACTGCCTAAGTAACTTGCCATATTTATTCGAATCTAGGCTGGCCCCAATTCTAAGCAGACCCCTGAACATCCGAAGCGAGAAAAACTTCTTTAAAAAACTTGCCTCAAATGTAAGCCAAACAAAAAAGTGAGGACAGGGTTCACAAAATGAAAACAGTATTTATTTAATATGAACATGCCGAGCTCACTACATAATCATCGCTGCTAGCCTCGTACGCTCGCAGATGCACACTAGCTCGCATCCGTGCACCCATGCATGCACAGACAGTGTGGCACGGCTCGTATGAGTCGAATGTATGAGTCGATTGTAAATGTACACAGAACGAGACATGTAACCATCCTTTCAATATTTCTCAGGGCCTCTTGGAAGTGCGTGAAAGCTCTGCATAGGGGGCTGGCCGAATAATGTACAGGCGCGGCCACTGAAAGCGGTAACACGAGAGCCTGGGGCAGCGCTCTGCAGAGCGCCACCACCGGCGCCTCGTGAAGTCTTGGCAGATGACTCCCCAGGCTTTTTGCCAATCACTTTGATTGAGCCTGCGACGCAAGACTTCATTAGACGCCGGTGGTGGGGCTCTCTGCAGAGCGTTCCATGGGCTTCGTGTTCCTACTAGCAGTGGCCGTGACTGTACGTGATCAAGAATCTCCGCACAAACACACATATGACATTGTTCGCACTCTTCAATACAATATGGGCTGCCAAGTGCCTCGTGACTGTGGAAACAGGAAATTATCCCAGTTTTAAAGCAGGGTCAAGACCCATCGTCAGTGACGCGTTACTGCCCAATAGCGCTGACAAGCTGTCTATGTAAGTTGTTTGAGAAAATGATAAATTGTCTGTTATATTTTCTTGAATCAAAAAAGTTGCTGGGTCCTTTCCAATGTGGTTTTAAAAAGGCTGCTCAACCACTGACCATCTCATGCGCATTGAGGCTAATATACAGGGTCCATTATGAAAGTAATGCGCATTTTCTGGGAAAAATAGATTAATTGACCGGACCTGTAGAAATGGTTAAAATTCTTCAAAATACTCTCCCCCTGCATCGATACACTTGCGGAGACGTGTCTGCCATGCCTGGAAGGCACCCTGAAAGTCCTCGACTGGAATGTCTCAGGAACGCTGTAACATGCTTTTGGATGTTTTCCGCGGTCTCCCAGTGCTTTCCTTTCAGTGATCTCTTCAGTCGGGGAAACAAAAAAAAAAAAAAAGTTGCACGGAGCCAAGTTGGGACTGTAAGGGGGTGTTGCTCCACAGGGGTGTTGCTCCGTGTCCGGAAGTTCGTAACGATGAAGGACGTGTGGTTGGGGGGCTTGATCATGTCTTCAATGTCAGCCCTTATGCACGCGACCTGGCGTTTCAATCTCTTGAGCACCTCCAGGTAAAAGGCTGACTTGACAGTTTTTCCCTGCGGTACAAACTCAACATGGACGATTCCTCGGGCGTCAAAGAAGACAATGAGCAATGTTTTGATGCGAGACTTGCTCATTCTCACTTTCTTGGGGCAGGGGGATGATCTTGTGTGCCACTCGCTACTCTGCCTTTTCGATTCTGGGTCGTACTTGAACATCCAGGATTCGTCTCCAGTTACGACAGAGTTAGGAAAGTCCGGCTCATTCTGCATCAAATCCAACAATCCTTGAAAGTGCTCTTTCTGATGTTCCGTCAACACTTTCGGCACAAGCTTCGTGCAGACCTTGCGCGTTTGCAGATCCTCGGTCACTATCCCATGTACTGCAAATGTACCGACCGCCTGCGTTGGCAGGGCAGAACCCTTGCCACATTTCCCGACCGGTTTTACCACGCTGCCATGGATAGTCGCGTCATAATAAAATCATGCTCATTACTTTCATAATGGGCCCTGTATGTGAGGCATTTACACATAAACAGTACTTTTTGTCTGCTTTACTTAAAATGAAAGGGGCATATGATACCATGTGGCATTATGAGATCTTGTGAGAGCTGTTGGGACCAGGTATCTGGGGCAACATGTAAAAAAATGATTGAAAGCTACATGTCTAGTACTTTTTGCAGCAAAATTGGCAACACACTATCACATTCGTTTATGCAGGAAACTGGCATTCCTCAAGGAAGTGTGCTTAGCTGTGCAATATTAATAGTAAAAATTAACTAGCTTTGTGCATCACTATCATAATCAGTTTTCTAGTCTGTCTATGCAGCTGATGTACTTATAGGTTTCAAATCCTGTAACCTTGCAGTTTGCGAGCGACAGATTCAGCTTGGCCTAAATAAAATGTAAATGGGCAGACGAAAATGGCTTTAAGCTCAATCGCCAGAAAAGCTCCTCTGTTCTTTTTACCACAAGGAGAGGGCTTGTTCCAAATATCACTATTGAATTGCATGGGCAGTACTTACTGCTGAGAACCGAAGTTTTTTTGGGTGTCATGCTTGTTTCAAAACTAACCGTTATGCCACATATAAAGTATCTCAAGGCCAAATGCTTAAAGACACTGAACCTAATGAAAATACTGTCCCACACGACATGGACAGTGGCAGTAAGTGAACAATGAATGTGTACAAGACCCTCGCTTGGTCACATTTGGATTACGGTGCCATGGTGTATCACTGCGCTGCACCAAGCACATTAAAGATGCTGGACCCTGTTCATCACTTAAACATCCGGCTAGCCACAGGAGCTTTCCAAACAACCCCTGTACAAAGTTTGTACGTCGAATCGAATGAGTGGTCACTTCATTTGCAAAGGTCATGGTGTTTTACATGTTTTCTGAAAGAGCACTCGAACCCTGTACATCCTTGTGACTCAACTGTAAACAATGCAGCGTGTGCCACAGTTTCACAATTGTCCCATTGTAAGACAGCTTTTTTCACGGCATGTAAGAAAACTTAGAGGAAATGCATGCCTCACTCCTTGAACATAGTCTGATGACCCCAGCGATGCCATTGGTGCCGTGGCAGTGGCAACTAAAAAATGATACATAATTTGTAGAGAAAACACCCTCCAGACGCATATATTAAATGCATTTCCTAGAACTCCAGGCCAAGTACTCGTTCACAGAGTGTTACACTGACGCTTCAAAGTCGCATGCCGGGGTATCTTATGCAGTAGTTGGTCCATCCTTCTCAGAATCTAATCTACTGCAACGAGAAACAAGTATCTTTACGGCTGAGGCCTATGCACTTGTGTCGGCTGTGAAGCAATAACAAAATGAAAACTTCAACGTTGATATTTACAAACACCCTAAGCGTCATAAAAGCCATATCATTGTAAAACAGCAGGTGGGACCCTACTACAGTGAAATTATATTACAAATCACGCGGGACTGCCGAAAATTATTCATTATTCTGAGAGATAAAGATAGTGAAAGCCACAAAATTAACCATTCCACCCATTAATCCATTAGTTCATAAATTGTCGCCATTTGAGCTATCCACAAGAACGTCGCTGTTAGCTCTTGTCTCGTGCTGTTGCTATTTTCCGTAGATTCTGCAGCCATGCACCACTGTATAAGAGCGACATGCACAAAGCGTATGCTGACACTGAGGAAATGACAGATGGGAAGCTTTGTGTCGCCTCCAAAGTGCAGTGTTTCTTGTTGTTCTTCACATTCCTTGCCGTGAACACCACAACTGTCTCCCTCAAGGCAGATACCTGAACTATTCCAAAGTGCAGAGTGCAACCATGTGGCATCCCCGAGAATTTGGAGGTTACATTTCTCTGTGTGTGTAGCTAGTACAGATGCAGAATAAAGTGTGCACAGAAAGGGGCGAAATAAGGAAGAGATTGACCTCTGTTGCTAGGCGACACTTGCCTCGGCGGAACATGCGCTCGCAAAACCCGATGCGTCATCGCCTCTGCGATGGATAAAAAAACTTCTCTCTCGCGTTTTTCTTTGAGCGCCATCTCGGGTTTCCAGAACCTGTGCCGTGGCGTCCACTCTCTGCACCTTGTCGTCTGCTGGCCTATTGTTTCGCCTGCCATAAAGGATACGCGGAAGCCTAAGAATCCCCAGATTTCGTAATATTAGTTTATAGTACTGAGGCGTTGTTAACATGACAGAAACTGAATAATGTTCATTCTGAAAAGTTTGGTATTCTGAAGTTTGTAGTGCTGAAATATTTTTACATTGAGGATATAAGAAGTCAGCAGGGGATTTCTGAAAGGTTTGTTCATCTGAAAAGTGGGTAATGTACATGGTTAATGTACAAATAATAAGGTTCACGTGATTAAGCCGCAGTTAAGTTCCTGGCCCTCCACAACGAAAACGCAATAAACTGATGTATTCTGCTGACTTGGGATAGGACACACCTATGTTACCCACAATTTTCTGCTGACTGGAAATGAACCTCTGACCTGTCGTAGATGTGGTGAGAGGCTGACCGTCCTTCACGTCCTCCTGGAGTGCCAGAAAGCCGAAGCTGAGAGAAACATTTTCATCTTGCATAACGATATTATATCCCTCTCCATCGTTATGTTTCTTAGTGCATCGCATGCGTAATGCAATCACATGGGATCATTCCCCAGCTGCGGCAAGTTTTTTCATCCACTTTCATTGCCATTCATTCATCATTTTCTTTAATTCAATTACAGTCACCGACCGTTTATTCGGACTTCACAGGGACTGCGGAAATGTCTGAATAAACAGGTGTCCGAAAAAGGAGATTAAGAGATAAAAATGAAATCCATTATTTCCACGCACTCATTCGGGCTCGGCAGTAGGCTTGAAGAAATCGTCAATGCGTCGATGCACGCTGTTCTGTTTACGTGCAATCAGATAAGCCTGAATCTCGGAGAGGGTCATACGGTCACTATAGGCGGCTGAAAGCACAGTCGCTGCTTGTACACGCTCCGCATGTGACGGCAGCGTAGCACATGGTGCTTCATATTCCGACTCGGAGTCATCGTCCGGCGGTGCAGCAGAAACCTGACGAATGATCTCGCCGTCGTCGAATTCTGCGCATGTCAGTACAGCAGTGTACCTGTGAAACTCAAATGAGACGGTGTCCGGAATTGCAATGCAACCACTGCGCAGGTCTCGGCAGAACGTTTTCGGGGTCAGTAGGGAGCACATCGGAAGGCGACAAATCTTGGGCCTCCCAGCACCCACTTGCCGGCATTCCCCAGCGCATTCTGTGTGGGCACTATCGGCGCCATTAGACACCTGACACCATGTTTCCGTATGCTGCGTTGCATCGCCGGAACCTCGACACAGCACACAAAGCAAACACCATCATGCCAACACCAGTCGCACAAACGAAAAACGTGGCCTACTCGCAGCGTTGTGCACGAAGAAACAAATCGGCTGCTGGATTATCTTGACATGGCTTACTAAGCTGAAACCGGAACTACTGTAGAGCCACTCTATCGAACTAGGCGGAAACGATGATGATGAGCGAGGATTTGCAGTAGCGCCACTTCATGGGGCAGCAAGGAGGCTCCGTTCAAAAGTAAAATTTAATAAAGGGAAAAATCAGACATCCACCCGTTCGTAGCATTTGGTACAAAGGAAACCCATATGGGTTCCTCGAAAGAAAAGCCTCATAGTTGAAGAAAAATTCGTCCTGGTCCGGGACTCGAACCCAGGGCCACCGCCTTCCGGGGCAGCCGCTCTACCTTCTGAGCTAACCAGGCGGCTAGCAGTTGGCAGGGCGAAGTCGAATTTGTCGACAACACGAAGCAAAGGCAAGTGTTTGCCGTAGTAGTCTGCGGAGACTGACTACAAAGGAAACCCATCAGTTTCCTTTGTAGCAAATGCTACGAACGGGTGGATGTCCGATTTTTCCCTTTATTCAAAACTTCTCTCCACCTTGTTGGTTTCCGCACAACTACTATGTCAAAAGTAAAATTGCCTTCAGCAAGTCGAACCATGCACCGGTCAGAGTCGGTGCACGGTGCTCTCGATCGAGTTGGCTCAAGGAGTGTCATTCATATTTAAAACAGCGCAAATAACACGGACAAGGGAGGACACAGGACGAGCGCTGTCCTGTGTCCTCCCTTGTCCGTGTTATTTGCACTGTTTTAAATATGAATGATCCATACCAACTAGCTCACACCCAAACCCTTCAGCGCTCGTCCTGTGTCCTCCCTTGTCCGTGTTATTTGCGCTGTTTTAAATGTGAATGATCCGTACCAACTAGCTCGCACCCAAACCCTTCTGAGTCATCAAGGAGTGTTCGAAAAATCAGACGAGATGTTGCAAGGTGTCCTAACTTTCGGCAGTTGTTATACATTATGGCCTATGGGGAAAAGGGCGCTGCCGCTAAGCAGACCGAATAATCGAGCATGTCCGAATTTTTGGAGTCCGAAAAATCAGTAGGCGACTGTACAACTAAATTTTAATGTTTCCTACATAACTTACGGAATCCATTACCATATGTCATGGTGCTCTTTGGCCATAGCTGGCCCTTGTGCCATTAAGCACCATAAATCATCATCACCGTGTTGTGAGGCGGAGACAAGCACAAATGTTGTCTATGCAAGGCGAATGCTGAAGTCACCAGCTGACACTAGAACATGGCGGCCGAAGCGCCCCAGCAACAACACTTCTTCGTCATCGTCTCTTGCTTGCATGTCCTGTTATGCATCGCGAAACTATGCCACCGGTGTTGGAGCGCCGACCTGGTGCAAGAAATTGTGGCCCGGCAAAGGCATGCCCTTGGGGCTTTATATGGGTGACATGAACAACATCGGTTCTTAGCTGTACAGACGACGGGCCTGGCTCCTTGGGAGATATCTCGTCTGTCACATCTGAAAGCTGTCGCAGGATTTTGTAAGGGCCTAAATATTGCGACGCGAATATCTTGAATGGACCTGAATATTTAGGACCAGACTTTCTCAAGTTACGCACTTGGACAAGATATTCTGGTTGAAACTGGGGGTATTGTGTTGCGCGACGATGGTCTACATACGTTTTGACATTTTTCTGTTTTTGTAGCGCTCGTCTTTGCACTTGGCACAACTTAGAAGAGGCAATTTCTGGGTGTATTAGTAGCATGTTTAGGATATCGAGTCGTTGGTTGACGACTATGGAGCAGCATAGCCGGAGAAACACCTGTAGCCACATGTGTAGTAAACCTGTAAATTGCTAGGTACTCTAGGACTGCTGGTTAAGCTCGCGTCTTTCAAGAAGGGCTGCTTGGACGTATTCCTCAAGCACACAATTGAATCTTTCTACCTGGCCTTTTGCCTGAGGCGAGTACAGTGAAGACGGGAAATGCTTGATGCCTCTTTCTTTCAGGACGTTTTGAAACTCTGCAGAAACAAACTGTGGTTATTGCTGGACACAATGACATCCGGAAACCATTCACAACTCAAAACTGAGATGGGGAAATGCATACCAGATTCAGAAGTGACTGAAGAGACCAATTTCAGGCCACTCGGAGTCATAATTTACCAAGACTACAGCAAAGCGGCCATTCTGAGGAGCCTGATCGACTGGACCGATAATGTGTGTGGCCACTTTTCGCCCCATCCTGAGAGGCCATTTGACAGGCTGGAATAGAGCAGCAGTTGGCTTGGCAGATTTGTCTGCTTTTTGACGCACAAAGCAGCTGCGAATGAATTCCTCTACTTGCCTGTCTATCTGAGGCCACCAGTAAACGCCTCGAAGTCTGAGCTTTGTCTTAGTGATGCTTTCATGAGCGAATGGGAGAAGTTTCTCTTACAGTAAAGCTGGAGCAATGATGCATCCTCCTTGAAGCAGATTGTCTACGTAGGATAATTCGGACTGCAGTGGTGCATATGGTTGTAGGTCTGGCAGAAGTTCAGCAGCATTGCTCCAGCCATTGTTTATTCTGCTTTTTAAGGCCTGACAAACCGATAAGCCTGCATAGCTGTTCCGGATCAGCCTGCATAGCTGTTTGAAACTCCTCTTTAGGGATGCTTGCAGTGATGAACGACACTATTTTTCCTCTCGAACTGGCTCAGTCTCAGGAGGAACAGGAAGGCACGACAGTGCATTAGCTATAATATGGTCGCCCTTGCAGTACTCTATATCTAAGTTGCAGCAAAGGAGTCGAGCACTCCATCAAGAAATCTTGAGGACAATGACCAGAACCTTTGGAAGACAACAATGCAACAAAAGCTTAGTGATCAGTTCGAAGTGTGAACTGTCTACCCCACAAGTAAACATGCGAATGTACACAAGCAAAAAGACATGTCAGGGTTTCTCGTTTGCCTATGGAGCACCGTTGTTCTGTGGGAGTTAAGTGCGTAATGCAAAAGCCACTGTTAATATAGTTGATGTCCACATTTTTGTTGGAAGGGCAGCTCTCAAGCCAACATCTGAAGCATCGGCCATTACAATTATGGGTAGGTGTAGTTGAAATGTGCACTACAGGACGCAAAGCAAGTACTCCCTTAAGTGATTGGAATCTAAATTCAGTGTCTTGGTTTCAGACAAATTCTTTCCCTTGTCTTAGTTTTGTAAGAGGCTCTACCAACTCAGGGTAATGGGGGACAGCTTTAGTGTAGTGTCCCGCAAAACCGAGAAACGAATTCAACAACTTTTTTAGGGGGCGGGGGGGGGGTCAGTTGGCTGCTGTGCATCGGCAATTGACTTTATTTTATGGTGGAGAAAGGCTGTTTGCACTGATCCTGTGTCCAAGAAAAGTCAGCTTTGGGACACTGAATACAGTTTGCATTTCATGCCAGCAGCTGAGATTTTGGAAAACGAATTTTGCAGATTTTTATCATGCTCATCTTGTGTGCAGCCCCAAATCAAAACAGCATCTTGGTAGCACAAGCTACCTGGAGACTTTTTTAAACATGACATGATATGCTGGAAAGCGGATGGCACAGATGCCAAACCGAAGCACGCTTAAAGCGGAAAAGACTGTCATGAGTAATGAAAGTAGTAGGCTCACGGCTTTTTTCAGATACCAGGACCTGATGATAAGCAGATTAATTTGCTGAAAATATTATCGGCAATTTGATGCAAATGGTCATAATTTCTTGGTAGCAGGAAGGCGTTGATTACGATGGCCTAGTTAGGTTCTCAAAAATCGACGCAAAGTCTAATGGAATTTACCTTTTTCCAAACCATGACGAGTGTGGAAAGCCACTCAGATGCTGAGACACGTTCAATGATGTCGGCTGTGTTACGTCGCTGAGCACGCCGGGAAGGCGGTCGAAGACGGCTGCACATGTGTCGGTCATCAGGGGGAGAGTTACGTTAACTTATACGGGAATGCGCATAAGTGACAGGGAGCCAACAGCGTCTTCAATGTGTAGAATGGTTGCTGTCTTTGTAGTAGTATTGTCTTGCATATCCAGCTCGTTGACAGTTCTCGCCGCAACTTCTGACGAACAACACAATTGGAAAAAGTGTCCTTTCTTTCCACATGTCTGACAGAACTTGTGGCGAGCAGGACAATCCGGAAAATTCGCCCACTGCTGCCGTAAACCGCAGCGGAAGCAGCCGCTAGGCCGAGCCAGTGGTGCTTCCATTCCTGACGAGGAGGCCAACCTCCTTGCTCTCGGCGGCCGCCATCTCGGACTAGAACGGGGCAGGGAAGACCACCATCTTGAAAAGCAGTCGGGCGGGGAAGGTAACCGCCATCTTGAAGGTCCAGAGGAAGATGAGACTGGTCGCAGCCGCCGTCTTGTGGCTGACGACGCTGTGAAACGGCATCTACTTGTAGAATGCCGAGATTCTCCATTATTTTGTCAGTGCGTTCCTCTTGCGCAATTCCAATGCTTTTCCGATGGTGGCGCCGAGTTAAATGAACCAGCAGCGAAGTGTTGCGATTGCAAGATGCAAAGGATCTGATCTTGGACCATGATATCGGTAGCGGTTCCAAACTTGCAGGATTTGGCGAGCCATTGCACGTCCTGGATGAACTCCGTAGTCGGCTCCACCAGACTTCGGAATTTGTGCTTGAACTGTGCGCAGCTGCAGAATTCATTTTCTGTAGAAAAGTGCTTGTCGATCACTTGAAGTGCCACTTCATAGACATCAACTGCCCATGCGTCCCCTGTCCTTTCGTCAGCCTCTGTCTTCGTCTCGGTGATGTAGTAGATACTGACGCCTTCTACCCCCGGTGCGTTGAGGAGGAGCGGTTTTTTGTGTTCCGGCGAAGCAGTCCTGGTGGCTGCATCGACGTCAGCCTGCAACACGCGTCGCCATTTTAGCCAAGGGATGGCCGATACGCTGGGGCATGACAAGAAAGGTAAGGGGTGGATTGCCACATTCATGCTAAGCAGTAACAGGCAGGGCTGAGGGGTAGGGACAGATGCAGACGACACAGTAGCGTGGGGGGTGGGACAAACAACGTCGAAGGCGCCGACGTCGAATGCACAGTGCTAAAGTGCTGCTGGCCAGGAGGGCAGCAAAACTGGATGATGGGGTTGCAGAAGCAGCAAGCAGGGATCAGGCGGTCGCAGCAAGCAGAAATGCTGCTTGAAATAAGAGCAGGCGAAAGGAAAGATGCCGTAAGAATGCAGTCGGCAAGCGCAACTTACTGGTAGGTGCGATGTGCTTCGATTATCGTCGTTGCCAAAACGTTACATCGGCGTGGCCGCCATGAACGCCATGCCGGTCACGTTGGGCATGCCGGGATGGCGGCCTGAAGAAAGGCATGGAGACGCAGATGGGCACCGAAGAAGAGTGCATTGATTGTCATTGTGGCACCTTAAATAGGCTCCGCGTTGATATGTCAGCGCCCCCTGAGGGCGAGCCAGTTATGGTTTGAAACTGAAACCGCCGATATAACAGGCTGTTGTAAGGACGACTCCAACCAAGGGGCAGTTCAGCTGAAACTTGCTAGTGGAGCACCAGGAGCAGAGGACAAAGTTTTGCTGTGACAGGCTACACTGAAGGTCACTGACAAGTCTCAGTTGTCCTGAAAACGAATGAGAAAATTCCGCTGGAGCATTGTGCGGTAGAGACGACTTGACAGTGGGATCAGCTGAAGTTTGGCCTTCTGTAGCGTCAATGAAGGTCCTTCGTACAGCAGCCTTTCGCGTATTTAGACATTGCACGAGGCCTTGCAGGGTGTGGTCTTGCAGGGACTCATCATGCCAAGCACCAAACACGCAAGCAGGTGCCAACCGATGTAGCATCGTGACAAACTCCTGGAAAATATCGCCTGGCTGCTGTTTGCGGTCCCGGAAGATGATTCGGTGTACCAAACGCTTGATACTGTCTTCATAGTGCTTGTCAGAGACACTTAAGACGTCTTGACAAGTTGTAGTAGCCGGTCCCCTTGCAACGTGAGGTCGTAAAACAACAGCTGCCTCTCGAAGCCTAAGCTAGCAGCACAGCCTTATTTCTATGCGGTAATGCCTCGTCTCCCGCCACCAGCAAAACATCTCAAATGAGCACTTCCGCATTTGCCAAGGTATTGCAGGTGTACCGGGCAAAGCAAGGAAAGGTGGGGGTGTGAACGCCTTAGCAGGAGCAGTGGCAGGAAGGCCGGTGTCGACGCAGTCATTGTTGGCGAAGGAGACAAAAGAAGTGGCAGGCAGAGTATCGTCCATGGTGTATGTAGTAGCTGAAAGGTTTTGCCTCATCGCCAATGTAGTGATGGGGTGTAGTGGCGTCAGGATGACGCTGACCCAGGGGCAGGCTTGCACAGCAGGCATAATGGCAGGGGTGTGGAGTGCCGCAGAAGGAACGAGAGTTTTCCATTAGCAAGGACCAAACAAAGATTGCATTTCAACAGAGGGAAAGAAAATATGGCGAGTAATAATGTTGGGTGTAGCATGGCACTGGTGATCAGAGGACTTCGAAACTGAAAGCAAGGATATAACAGCGCCTTTGCTTGTATATAAAATTAATTGCTCTCAAAATGAGCGCCAAACATGCCTACAAAGTTGGAATGCACTAGCTTCCGCACTCTCAAGCAGTGCACACGTAAGTTTGAGCCAATGTTGATCCTGTTCAGCAGAGGTTAGGCCTGGCGCCGTCGAGTTCGTGCACCCGTTACTAGTGGACCTGAACTGAAATGTAAGCAGTTAGCACAAAGGAAACCTCTTTTATAGCTCAGTTCTGGCTTTAGCGATTTGACATCGACTTCATCTGTACGTCATTGTACCCGCAGGCATTCGCTACCTAGATAGGTGGGTCTGTATGTGTTGTTACACTGACACATTTCTTAATTCTAGAGATACTGTTTATCTCTGCATCAAATGGGAAACAAAGAGACCGTGCGTTCGGTACAGCAGCGTAAACAACCATCTCGCCCAGTTATACCAAGAGTGTCAGCGATGGCATTCACATTTCGCAAGGGAACAACAACGGCCTGTAAATGGGTGCTTATGTAAGCAGTTTTCTCTAATAATGCTTTATGGCACACGCACACTGTTTGTATGAAGTTATAGAAAAACGAGATTTGGTAATAAATTAACAGCCTGTAATACAGGGTGTGTCAGCGAACACTTTCAAAAATTTTGAAAGGTTGCCTGTAGCAAATAGCACAATTCTAGTTCATGAGCTAGTGTGCTTGAAGAGGCAGACATTACTTGCACAAAAAATTTAAATGTATAATCAAGTAATTGAAAAATATAACTAATTAAGTTTTAACTAATCACCTCATGGCCCATATTGCAATTTACAAATTGTAGCCGTGGAGTTTGCAAGGTGAATCCACTTGGAACAAATTCTCCGGATTACACGTGTTTCGAGATATTAATTCCTGAACTTTGCAAAGAAATCCATTGACATTCTAGTTACTTTCTTAACAAAACGTCATTTTGTGCACTGGCGCACAAAAGTTTCCGCAGTCATTGAGTGAGACGTGTTCACGTTTGCTTGTGCACGTCACACCATGCTTGTTAATTTAGTTAGCGAATGTTTACAAGTCTATATGGCCAATAAAACTATTCTTACTTCGTATAGCTGTCTACTAATTTGCTACGATGCTTCAGTAGAAACACTGGGGACAAAGAAAGGAAGTGCAAAACACGAGCGCTGTCTCAACTGATTTTATTGGAATCTACCCAGAATATGTACACATACAAAAGGAACAAAGAAAACGAAGCAAAGACCGCAGAGTAAACCAGAATAAAATCACTATGCAGCATCCTAAAAGGTACAAAAAACATGTGACGTCTCAGTATCGATGCGGGCAGTCTAAAATGACATCATTGAAGAAGTATTCTGTGTCATGCAAGGTTAGTGATTCCTGGCTGGCGCATGTATCTGCATTTCCCTAATGAAAAACGTCTCTTTTGGTCTGGGGTTTTGGTCCTGGCTTCTATGCAAAATCAAGCACCTGCCAAATTTTGCTTTGCAGCCGCGTTTGTTGCAATGTAAAACCACAGGTAAAGAAAGCATAAAAGTATGGCAGTACGTTGAGCTGTGGCCATAACTGGAAACTTCCGCTTCCCATGTTAAATGTGTTTTAAGACTCGCTGTTCTCTCAAGCTTATCCTAAATTACTTCAAAAGCATGTTTGGCTTAAATGATGAGGGCTAGTGCTGAAATGCAAAATCAAACAATATCTGGCAGGTTTTGCTGTGTTGCTGGCGATGGCAGCCTCAAGACAAACAAGCCGCTCTGGTGGCTTAGAAGCTATGGTGTTGCACTTCTAAGTACGAGGTAGCGGGTACGAATCCCAGCCGTGATGGCTGCATTTCGATGGGGGAAAAATGCAAAAAGCCATGTGGTCTCGTGCATTTGGGGCACTTTAAAAATCCCCTGGTGGTCAATATAATGCGGAGTTTCCCACTCGGCGTGCCTCATAATGAAATCGTGTTTTTGGCACGTAAAACCGAACAATCCAGTTAATTTCACAAGGCAAACAAACCCTAGCCACAGCGCTAATCTCTGTTGGCTTTTACCACTGCATTCATGTCTGGTTGCTATTAGCATGAGCACAAACATTTAATTGGGAATAAAGGCAATACGCATTGTCTGCACATTGCATGGCTTGCAAGTGTAAACTTTAACTTCACGAGATTAACCCCCATGTCTACAACATTTCTCCACTTGTCCGTCCGCCTTGAGTCAAGAATGTAGATAGCAATGCAACCCCTTGACTGAATTGTTGCACTTCATAATCTTTCATGGCAGTTCAGAAGTGTAGCGTTCATCAGTCGAGTTGTGGTGCTGTGCTCAACTCGGGTGGAGTGGGGGAAGAGCTTCGAGTCGAGTTTGAAAATATAGGGGTAAGAACTTTGGCACACGCTCAGAAAATACTGCATGCAAACTTTTTGATGCCTTTCGTATCAGTAAAAGGGCCACAGGTTGCATCAGTGATACTTTGTACTTCTGTGTGCCTATTTGGGAGCAAGATGTTTTCTATTATTATTGCGATAGCAATTATATGGACACTCCAGGCGCATTTATACAGTCGGTGTCGCCTCACTCTGTATAAAGTCCAAGGGCGATAAAACGGTCGCCACATGCCGTATGCTGTATGTGCAACTGAAAGCATGTGCGGCGGAGCCGGCGAATGCTGTTCTATCTCGCATGTGCGAATGAGGAACGCAGCCCGGATGCATGCCCCCTGCTGTCGCGCGCGAAAGAGGGAGGGGCGTTCTCTGGCAGCTGCAGTTGGCCGATGTCTTCCTCGCCCGCCGCTCTGTACAGAGCGCAGAGAACCACGGCGTCTACCATGGTGCTGGCCATGCGAATCGCAGATGCTGTAGGGACACGTTCCCGGCGCTCGTGTTCCTTGAAAGTGATCTGCGATGTTTGCAGAGTGCGTATAGTGCCGGTAGCAATATTCGTATGCGCTGTTTTCGACGTTTCATTCGCATTGAAGTGAGAGATGCGTAAAGGTCAATTCGCTTGCTGCTGCCGCGAGAATTTTGACAGTGAGTTTCTGCGCTCTTCGAGCGAGATGTTAATGTTTACCTGTGCGCGCCTGACACTGTGCTGGTCAATTTAGTTAAAACACGTTGGCGGTTTAGTTCGTTTGAATCCATGATAGAATGTGTAAGCAGGACTGAACAAGGGCATAGAAAGCAGTGCTGTCTGTGTTTCTTCCTACGTCATCGTTCAGTCATGCTTACACATTCTATGATTGTTAATTTAGTTAGTAAGCGAATGTTTACAAATTCATACAGCCGCTAAAACTACTATCGGCTAATTTGCTATCGCAATTGATGCTTCGCCTTTCTGGCGAAACTGAATTTTTTTCCTTGGTGGGGATAAGCTGTGCCCATGCACACTTTATTGAATAAGCACGCAGCCTTGTTGGTTGGTGCCCCGCAGGGGCGTCTGCGCAAGCAGGCGTTTGGTGTGTTGCGACACCACGTATCCAAGCACACGAGGGTTGGACTCTCCCGCGTGTAGCCGTGCGCGGCTTAGCCGTGTCCGGGGAAAAGGGGATCCTGGGGGTTGAGCCAATGCCGGGTGTTTGGACCTTTACGGCCCCTCGGCGGCGGCAACACACCCCTTTGGCCTCGGCTTCACGTAGACGGCACCCCCGGACTGACCCACCCGGGGGAAACCGGCAGTCGCTTTTTCCTGTCCTCCTCTCCAATCTTCGTCTTTCTCTCTCCCCCTTTTTCATCTTTCCTGTCTTCTCATCACTTCTCCTCACTTCCTAATTTCCCGGCGGCAAGGGTTAACCTTGTGTAGCTAGCCAGCCTTGGTTATGCTGTATTTGGTTATAGCAGCGATGTACGGCTGGCGTTGGCAGGGTTTCCCTTGCAGGAACTTCTGTCACGTCCCCCTGTAGGGCTCCATGGTGGGTGGTCGGCATCGCGGCCGAAAACCTAACTGTACCTATGGAAAACGCGTTTCCTAAGCTACCTGATCGCCCTCAGAAACGAGGGCGCACCGAAGAAGTATTTCAGTTTTTCGGACGCCAAGTCCACAATTTTCCTCGTTTTCATGTGATCCACACAGAAAAACCAGCTAAACAAGTCCGAACAATCTCCCCCTTCCTTGTATCTAAGACCCTTACCGAAGTTTTTGGCCCAGGTTATAAGGCGTCGAGGATGGCCAGCGGTGACCTCCTCTTGGAGCTCCGCGATCAGAAACAATTTGAGAAACTGCCTAAACTAATATCATTTGGAGAGACCCAAGTAGTAGTAACCCCGCACCGCACGATGAATACCACCCGAGGCGTTGTCTCGGACGATGATTTGCTGGAGCTCACTGAGGCTGAACTCTTGGAGGGCTTCAGTGAACAAAATGTCATAAATGTCAAAAGAATCAAGATTAGGCGAGATGGAAAAGAAATCCAAACAAAACACCTGATACTCACTTTCAGCTCAAGTGTCCTCCCCGAGTCCATCGAGGCCGGTTACATCAAACTTCGTGTTAGGCCATACGTGCCCAATCCTCTCAGATGCTTTAAGTGCCAAAGGTTCGGCCACAGTTCACAGAACTGTCGAGGCCGGCTGACATGTGCCAAGTGTAGTGACACTGAACGTTCCTCCGAAACATGCCAGAAGACTCCACATTGTGTCAACTGTGATGGGGAGCACGCCGCGTACTCGCGGGCGTGCCCATCCTGGAAAAAAGAAAAGGAAATTGTAACAGTTAAAGTAAAGGAAAATATAAGTTTTAAGGAGGCACGCAGGCGGGTATCGTACCTGCCCAAGAAAACCTTTGCCGATGTGGCGCGTCAGGGGGCAGCGTCACAACGGCCTCCGGCGGCTGTCCGACCCACATGCAGTGAGTCGGCAGTTACGCCATCTGCCCCCGCGGCGGTTGCAGCTAGCGCTGCTCCGTCGACCCAGAATGAGGGACCATCGACGCCGAAGGTGGCCGCCGCCAAGGCTGTCTCAACCTCCCCGGCCCCTTCCAGCGCTGGCAACAGCCGGCGCAGCCAAATCCCGCAGGGTGCCCCATCGACCTCTGGGATGGTGGGCGCAGGGGTCTTGCCCTCCAAGGCAGGACTCCCTCTTGTAACTTCTCGCTCGCAAGAGCACGTGTCCGGAGCCTCACTAGAGGCAATGGACACAACACCTATCCTCAAGGGGCACCAAGCGCCTAAGGAGCGGCGAGGCTCCCTCGAACGCTCCAAAAAGGGCAGAACTCCCGTTACAGGGCCTCGAAAGAGCTCTGTAACCTAAGACATAACCACCGTTTCCGTACACACAGCACTTATTTACTTCCAATATGGACACACAAATAATCCAATGGAACGTCACAGGTCTTCTTAGGAATCTCGATGATCTACAAGAACTCATCTACCAACACAATCCAAAAGTGCTGTGTTTACAGGAAACACACTTAAAATCCAAACACACAAACTTTCTCCGACAGTACATAACTTTTCGTAAAGATCGCGATGATGCTCTCGCATCATTGGGTGGCGTTGCCATTGTAATTCAAAAAAGCATAGCGTGTCAACGTTTGCAGCTACGAACGGCCCTCGAAGCAGTGGCGGTTCGAGTTGTCCTGCTAAACAAACTCATCACTATTTGTTCACTTTACATACCCCCACATTACAAACTAAACAAACCTGAATTTCAGTCCTTCATAGATGAATTGCCAGAACCTTATGTTGTTCTTGGCGATTTCAATGCGCACAGCTCCCTGTGGGGCGACTCTCGTACAGACGCGCGAGGTCGTCTCGTTGAACAGTTCCTTTTTTCTTCAGGTGCGTGTCTTCTAAGTAAGAAAGAACCCACATATTACTCTCTTGCAAACAGAACCTTTTCGTCAATAGATCTTAGTATAGTTTCCGCGTCTATACTGCCCGAACTCGAATGGGAAGTTACGAGCAATCCTTACGGGAGCGATCACTTCCCCGTACTGCTAAGAACATCCAAAGGAAATGAATCTCCTCCACAAGCTCCTAGGTGGAAGATAGATACAGCCGACTGGGAGAAATTTCGAAATCTATCTAGCATCTCATGGGCTGATATGTCTTCTCTAGAAATTGATGCCGCTGTGGAGTATTTTACAGCGTTCATAATAGATGCCGCATCTAAATGCATATCCGAAGTAAGTGGTTTGGAATGCAAACCATGTGTACCGTGGTGGAACAGCGAATGTCGGACCGCCCGTAAGAATCAGAACAAGGCGTGGGGGTTGCTACGCGCTTCCCCCACTGCAGAAAATCTTATTAACTTTAAGAAAGTAAAATCTCAAGGCAGGAGAACCCGCAGGCAGGCCAGAAGAGAAAGCTGGCAGAAGTATTTATCGAGTATTAACTCTTTTAGAGATGAGGCTGAAGCCTGGAACAGGGTGAATAGGATTAGAGGGCGCCAAACATATTCACTCCCTCTGGTAAACACACAGGGTGATACACTGAAAGACCAGGCGGACTCACTTGGGGAGTATTTTGAGAGCGTGTCAAGTCTAACAAATTATTCGCAATCTTTTCTAAAATACAAACAAATAGAAGAATGTAAGCCACTCACAGGAAAATGTCGAAAGAATGAACCATACAACTGTCGATTTAGTATTGCCGAGTTCAGAGCTGCCTTGAGATCATGCAAGAGCTCTGCACCGGGTTCTGACAGAATTATGTATGAAATGATCAAAAACCTACACAATGACACCGAAGTTACACTACTCACAATTTTAAACACTATTTGGGCTGCGGGATACTTTCCAACTGCATGGAAAGAAGCAATTGTCGTCCCTGTTTTGAAGCAGGGGAAAGACCCATCCATGGCGGCAAGCTATCACCCAATAGCCCTTACAAGCTGCCTGTGTAAGGTTTTTGAAAAAATGATTAATCGTAGACTCATACACTTCCTTGAACTCAATAATATACTTGATCCCTATCAGTGTGGCTTCAGAGAAGGCCGGTCGACAACAGATCACCTTGTACGCATTGAAGGATATATTCGGGACGCATTTGTACATAAGCAGTTTTTCATGTCAATATTCCTTGACATGGAGAAGTCATATGACACAACATGGCGCTACGGCATCTTGCGAGACCTGTCGGAAATGGGCATCTGTGGCAATATGCTGAAAATAATTGAAAGCTATTTGTTGAATCGAATCTTCCGAGTGAAAATCGGCAACGTATTGTCGCGACCTTTCACACAAGAAACAGGTGTACCACAGGGAGGCGTGCTGAGTTGTACGCTCTTCATCGTGAAGATGAACTCGCTTCGTGCTTCGCTACCACCTGCCATGCTTTATTCTGTCTACGTTGACGACATTCAAATCGGCTTCAAATCCTGTAACCTCTCAGTATGCGAGAGACAGGTGCAACAGGGCTTGAACAAGATTTCCAAGTGGGCAGACAGAAACTGATTTAAAATCAACCCCCACAAAAGCACTTGCGTTCTTTTTACAAGAAAGAGAGGCCTGTTTCCGGATCCTTCCTTAGAACTGTGTGGACACCAAATACCTGTCAACAAAGAGCACAAATTTCTGGGTATTATACTTTATTACAGACTCACTTTCATTCCACACATTAAATATCTGAAAGAAAAATGTCTAAAAACAATGAACCTAATGAAACTTCTATCTAAGACTACGTGGGGTAGTGACAGAAAGTGTCTAATGAATATCTACAAGAGCCTAATTTGGTCACGATTGGATTATGGTGCCGTAGTGTACAACTCTGCCGCCCCGAGCGCGCTAAGGATGCTGGATCCTGTCCACCATTTGGGCATCCGCTTAGCTACTGGCGCTTTCAGAACAAGCCCGATTCAAAGCTTATATGCCGAATCGAATGAATGGTCTCTCCACCTACAGAGATCATACATTAGCTTTACATATTTCCTTAAAGTACGCTCCAATCCTGAACATCCATGTTTTCATACCGTTACCGATATGACGTGCGCTACACTTTTCAGCAATCGCCCCTCCATAAGACAGCCTTTCTCGCTGCGTGTGAAGGAGATTAGCGATGAAATGCGTGTCCCACTCCTCGAGCATCGCTTAATGCACCTAACCAAGCTCTTACCTCCTTGGGAGTGGCAGGTGATACAATGTGACATATCCTTTATAAATATTACAAAGCACGCTCCTGAGGCCGAAATTAGAATGCATTTCCTAGAACTCCAGCACAAGCACTCCTGCGCAGAGTTCTACACAGACGCTTCGAAGTCAAATGCCGGGGTATCCTATGCAGCCGTCGGCCCATCGTTTTCGGAATCCGATGTACTGCATCCGGAAACAAGTATCTTTACGGCCGAGGCCTACGCATTACTCTCTGCTGTAAAGCACATAAGAAAATCGAAACTTCCAAAAGCAGCGATCTATACAGACTCTCTCAGCGTCGTGAAGGCCTTAATGTCACTCTACAAACAAAAATCCCGTATTCAATGAACTGTATTCGGTATTGTGTAAAGTGTACTCATCTAACCAGAACATCATAATATGCTGGGTCCCTGGCCATAGGGGAATCGAAGGTAACGTTCTCGCGGACGAGATGGCCACGTCAATCACATCGGAAGCTGTTAACCCTACCGCTGATGTGCCTGTCACAGATCTGAGGCCTTTCTTACGAAATAAACTGCGACATCACTGGCAGTGCACGTGGGACGCGCAAACAAATAACAAACTGCACGTTATAAAGCCCCAGCTAGGCTTTTGGCCCTCCCCTACAAAATATCGGCGAACAGATGTCCTATTCTGTCGCCTCAGAATAGGACACACATTTCGCACCCATAGTTACCTGCTTACTGAAAGTGAACCTCCAACCTGTGGCAGATGCGGTGACAGGCTTACCGTCCTCCACGTGCTCCTGGAGTGTCGGGAAGCCGAAACGGAGAGAATGAAACATTTTCCGCTTGCTTACCATTATAACATCCCTCTACACCCGGCTATGTTTCTCGGCAAGGAACCGCTTTTTGACACCAAGGTAATCCTCAACTTTTTAAATGAAGTCGTACTACACGTTATATGCCCATTAAATTCGTAGAGCATCCTCGCTCCAGAGGATGCCACTGCGATAACAGTTTTGCATAGCACATGCCTCCAGGCCCTTGTTCTTCAAGGGCTCTAAGGAGGCAACAGTGCTCTCGCATATCTTATAACCATATATATTTTTACACATCGTATCATTCTTTTTAAATGCACCTTAAATGTTCACAGTACACGTCATAAGACATCGCCATAATCTTATTGTACAGATTTTGCGCACTTTAGCGCGAGCATTTTTAAGGCCCCTCTACAGCCACGTCACACCAACTTCATCGAACTCATGATTTCATTGCAAACTCATTAACATGGACATGGCGCTCTTTGGCCATAACTGGCCCTTGCGCCATTAAAAACCACATATCATCATCATCATTGTTGGTTGGTGGCGAAAAAGTGTCATTTAGATTTCAGTACTTTGATGATCACCGGTGTAGAATGCACTGAACGTTTTTCTTTGCCTTTTTATAGCTTTTACGACTCAGTATTCGGTTATGGAAGAACTTGAGGTTGCAGGTTGGATCCTGGCCACAGCAGACACATTTCAATGTGGGCGAAATGCAAAAATGCTTCTGTACTTAGATTGAGGTGCACTGTTGCAGTGCTAGGTTATCTCGAACCCGGCTCCATATGGTAGCATGACGGAGGCTTCGGATTAAAGAAATCAGAAGCTTGGGAAGTTGGGAAATCACACACAATCACTCAGGTTTACTGACACTCTATTTATTTACAAGAATACCTCCGTCGCCTCGAAGGCATTATCGCTGGGGGGGGGGGACAGTTAGAGAAAGATGTATAAGGTGGGAGCACACAATAAGTGAACATCTTCAAGTGCCACAGAAAATTCAAACAAGACAGACGAAAACAAAAATGGTGATTATCAGATATTGAAACATTCCTCTGGTTGTTAACAAATTCCAGTCTGTCACAGTTTGTGGAAAAAGGATTTGACAAAACGGTGCATATTACAGCTGTATTCTCACACCTTTGTGTTGTTGAATCGAGGTGGAAGTTGGCTCTGACAGGTAGTTGCGGCCGTCAATGCCTGTTTGAACGAAACTTATTTACATCCTTGAATAGGAAAAACAGAAAAAAAGTGTTTAGCAACGCGCGTTTGGATGAGCCTCGTTTCCATGGCCCAGAGCAGCTTCTTTTCTCCCTGTACCGTCAGTATAGCACCTCTGTTCAAACACTCCCTCCTGGCAGTAGCCAGTCACACAGGTCGCAACACTAGGATAACAGCCAATGAAGCACATACCAGCGGGCGCAAAGGGGGCGAGAGGGTCTGACCGTGGGAATGGGAGATCTGTTACTCCAAACTTTAAATGCCATGCATTGCATCTATATCACTACATGCATGGCATGCAATGTCTGCCGTGTGCAGAAGAGCAGATACATCGTATGCGCACTTCTGTGGACTATCGCATGGAAATGCAGTGGGCAGTTCCCTTTTTTACGACCTTCTGCATGGCACAGGTGGGTTATTCCACTAACTAAAGTTTTCAGTCATTGTCATTGGAAAATATGGAAACTAGTGAATGCTTTAGCTCGAGCTGTAATGGCTTCTTTTATGTCCATGATGGCACGTTTTTTGCCTCTTGCTGATTAATATATGCTTGGAAGTCCACCGGACATCTCTATTGGAATGTGGGGTGTGTGGACCTTTTTGAGACGTCAGTGGGACTTTTTGTGTGACTCGGGTACACAGAACTTAAGCGAGCGACACATTGTCTTTTTTGTTGTCCGATGCGGCATCTGCCGCGCCGGAACGGCAGCCGGAATCGAGGTGTTTTGCTGTGCCGAACTGACGCCCAGCGTGCAACAAACCGGGCAGGTTTTTGTCGTCGGACGCTTTTAACCGCATCATCATTTTACGACGAAGCTGTATATCTCTACTGTCTAAGGAAATTTTCGTGTTGGCATGGTAAGCACAAAAACTCCCTATATGTGGGCCACGGAGCAAGAAACATTTAGGAGTGGAAACTCCGCTGTTTGCGGCGACCAGAAAAGGTCACAAGCCCGCGGAACCGTTATCGTGCTGGCGGCGCCTGGCGGCCTGGAAAGAAATTACCGCCTTTGAGAGCGCGCCGGTGTCGCCTGCCCGGGCGCTGCATTTTTTTTTCGCTGCGGCTTCTACGACGCGCCGCATGGCGCCGCCACTGTATACGGCCCCCGTCGGCGCATACAACAATCCGCCTCTTTCACGGCGCGATGGCGCATGCGCCCTGCCCTAGCGGATTAGTCGCGAAACGTTTTGGAAGGGACACGCGCGCGGCCGCGCGGCCAGATATCGGGGAAAAGTACCCCGAAAAAAACGCTTGGAGGCGCGCTGTTGCAAACGCTTGTGCCATGTACCGCGTTGAAACTCTACTGGTAGCTCGACGTCGGTGCGGTGCCGAAAACGTGCGTAAAACTGCAACTCCACTTTGAAACAGAAATGGGCCAGGGCTTGGTCCGAACTGCACCGTGAACCACGTAGTTGCCACCTTGCATACGGCTGTCAAATTTATTGATAAACCACTGCGTTACACTTGGGCGACACTTCAAAAACATGTTGCTGACGCAGTCTTCTTGCAGCATCGGCCCACTGTTGCAGGTGGTGGCAGCGCGTGTCTGACTTCATGTACTGTTTTAAGGCGTGGTAACATTGGGTCTATACGAGACCGACAAGACGCTGACACCGACGACTGGCCGACTATTCAACACTGTGTCACTGAGACCATTTGATCGTAATAGGCCGACAACGACGCAACCGATGGGTGCGAGTTGTCATATAGCGCGACGGGCTTTCGTTTCTAAAGCACCGACAAAATCAGCGTGCCGACCGTGATAGCGCTTGATTGAACCCTACGCGATCAGCCGTCGAACCGACAACGCGATAGCTGCAGCTGATTCACTTGTACATATAATTATTCGCGCTCGAAATGCGTCGACATGCCTTCAAAGTAGAAATGCACGAGCTTCAGTCCTCTCAAGCCGTGCGCGTGAAGTTTGAGTCAATGTTGATCCTGTTTAGCGAAGTTTAGGTTAGGCCTGACCCCGTCGAGTTCGTGCACCCGCTACCGATGGAGCTGGACTTAAAAAAGTAAGCAGTACCTTTCATAAGGAAACTGCTCTTATAGTTAGGTTGCGGCCCTATAGCGATTTGATATGTACTCTTCATTTCGCACGCCACGTACACAGTAAGCGGCAAGCGGCGACACAGCGCTGTGCCAACATGTTGTACTTTGGTCACCGTTCCCGAACGCTGCCGGTTACATTCCCGTAAATGGTGGGTCTGTGTGTGTTGTTATTCTCACATTTCTTCATTCCAAAGAAGCATTGTTTGCCTCTACGTCAAACAGGAAAGAAGAGACAGTGCATACGATACAGCAGCATAAACTCGCTCAGTTGCCAACGGTGCCAGCGATGGCATCCGCCTTTTCGCGAGAGAACTGCACGGCATATAAGTGGACACTTATGCCGAGCACAGTTGTCTCTAAGAATACCTTATAGCACGCGCAAACTAAGTTTGGTGAAGTTAAACAAAACCGAGGATCAGTAGTAACAGCCCGTAATATATATACATATATATATATATATGCGTATTGATCGAAGTTGCATTTGTTTAAGGGACTCGGCCGCTCATACTGACTCGTCTGCATGTTTTGCTACGTTTTGAGATTATTTCACATCAGCGATGCGCCTTTTCTACAATAACCGAAGCTAACAGCGATATGAAGCTGTAGATCAAATTCACCGCTTTGGCAAATCCCACGTGTAAGGCTGTGCTCGAAGGCTTCTTGAATATATGTTTCTTGAATATATATGTTCTGAATATATGTTCTTGAATATGTTTGGTTAATGTGTAAAAGGAATACAAAAAGCGATGTGCAATCGCAGACATCAGCTACAACGAACTAAAGGCAGCCGTGTCGGCAGACGGAACTCGGCGCGCCTTTATCGGCAGCGCTCTTACAACAGCGCACTTGGGCATGTTCACCCACTATACTCGATGGGTGAACGATATGCTGCCCCGGAGAAACCATTAATAATTAATCGCGATTTACGAACCGCACAACCGACGCACACTCAACATGGGCCCAGGTACACAAAAATCAACAGGCGAAATCTCCGACACCCTTCCAAAACGTTTCCAGCGGCGTGCGTCAGAGGGCAGCACAGGAACATGAAAGAGGCGGATTGTGACATCTGGTCGCCCGCGCTCGCTCGCGCTGACGGGAGTTTCACCTCCTAAATGTCTTACTCCGTGATGTGGGCCGATCCCGGAAATAGTGCAATGCCGGGCCGACTCGCGGCGGAGGTGAAGCAGGCGTTAAGCACTCCCTTTACTTGGGCTGATCGCAAATATAGTGCAATGCCGGGCCGACTCGCGGCGGAGGTGAAGCAGGCATTGTATTTAAGCACTCCCCATAAGTGGGCCGATCCCAAGTATAGTGCAATGCCGACCCGATCCACGGCGGAGGTGCTGTTCACCGTTAAAGGGCCCACATACACAGCTTCGGTGGTCATCCTTCACAAAGTGTAAAGGCATGGAGTTTATTTTTTCTGCAGCCAATGACAGCGTGACTGGCATGTGACATTCTCCGGCATTCCCTCCATGACGGTTTCTCTCCCTCCCTTCTTATTTTGCCGGCACAATTTGTTTCCCACACGAAATAACAGTTCAGTAAAATTATCTCGAAAATGTGCCTCTTCTGCAAAGCTGTGCTTAGTACACTAGTACTAATTAAGCTACTGCGAGATCAGGAGCTGCGATACGAGGGCATATTGCAGGCAGACAGCACACAGTCGACTGAGCGAGGCTGCTGGCATGGCCTGCACGTTTGCCTTCTGCATCGACGATGTCGAGTAAACCAATAGTATTTAATTACAAGCGACCTAAGTATACAGTGTTAACCGTGTTGGCAAAATAAGAGTTCTTTGACGAGCTAGGCCTACCAGCTTTATCGCTGGCTGTCAACGGAGTTGGTAGACAACACGCTGTTGTGAAGTGTTTTGTCACTCGCAGATGCATAATTTTATTGGTAGTGTTCACAAAAGCAAAGCAGCGTTGTGCAAAGCTGTTCATAGTGCATTTCTCAAGCCTACACGCTGGGGCGCTGGATCTGCCCGGAGCATACGCACGCTCGCTCGTTCGGATGTACGCCCATGTGCCCTGAATCTTGGCTATGCATGCTGGAACATGCAGCGCCACACGTCGTATCAGATGCCAAATTGTACCGTGTCTCCTACTTCGCGTCTTCGTGTAGTGTCCTACTTGTGACTCCTTTCTTCATGGAAATCTTCAGCATTAGCATGTAGAAAAAAGTTTTGTTAAAGAAAAGGCATGAATAAAAACTGAAATGGGCTGCCAGTGATGCAAGCACAGTGCACGTCGCATGTGTTACTTGTAGCAACACAATTCAGTTGCGGTGGTCACCTCGAACTTGATGACAAAGCTTTCAGTTTGTCTAGTTGTTTGACTTGTCCACACTGGTAGAACACCTAATTGAAATACCGCAGCATACAAAAGTATGTAAATTAGCCTTAATGAATGCTCTACAACAGACCATAAAAGGGTTTCTCATATACGGAAAAGCATGATTGATTGGTAGCTTATGGTGGTTCAATTAACACTTTTAAGAGTAGTAGTAATACAAGTAACCACAGACAATCACAAGCACAAATAATTTTAAAATTTGCACAGTACAGTAACATGCATTGAAACCTTTTGTGCATTCAGAAAACAAAAAGCTCGTATATTTTGAAACACTGTTGCAATAGCTATGCAAGAAATTGAAACTTTCGTGGGCTGTAGGTAATTGAAAACAATTTGCATATTACTGAATGTTTTCTTTCTTTCCTATACCTTGCAGGGGCGTCTACATCATCAAGTGTTTGGTGTGTTGCAACAGGGACCCGATCGCATGGGTGTTAATATGACCCTCCTGTGCCCGGAAAAAGGGATTTTGGCGGTTGTGCTTTCACATAGTGCTCTAAAGGCATACTAACATGATACAATTGGCTCTTCATTTCTTGCACAAAATGGTCTGAGACCTCTAAACTATGGAAAAAATGATTGCGAGTATCGGAGCACCCCAAATAATTTCAAGCTGCATTTCTAAAGCCAGTGGCGGTGTTGTTTCTACTGTCATGACACCATGCAAGACGCACAAGCAATTATGTGGGAGGTGAACATTGCAACAATTTGACACTCCCAATTATTTGGTTGTCTGCTGTGCAGACCTCCCGAGTAGTAGCGTGGAGGCGACCGAGCAAGCCGGATATCAAGTGTCAAAAGATCGCAATAACCTGCTACCACATTGACCCGCTTTCATGTCCTGATGTTGCGACACAGTAACTTCTTTCTAAACGAAATGAAAATTGGCTGTAGAAAAACAATTATAATAAGTTACGTAGGATGTTCCGAGGCTAATTATTACTTTTTCTAGAGTTTAGAGGTCTAGGATTTTCATCTAACAAAAAATTAATATTCAACATGTCGGCCTTTGGCCGTGGTGGCACCTCACTTTGGCCCCTGCTTCACCTACATAGCGCCCCCTGGAGTAACCCGATCTAACTGAACTTTCTAAACGAAATGAAAATTGGCTGTAGAAAAACAATTATAATAAGTTACGTAGGATGTTCCGAGGCTAATTATTACTTTTTCTAGAGTTTAGAGGTCTAGGATTTTCATCTAAAAAAATATTCAACATGTCGGCCTTTGGCCATGGTGGCACCTCACTTTGGCCCCTGCTTCACCTACATGGCGCCCCCTGGAGTAACCCGATCTAACTGAACTTTCTAAACGAAATGAAAATTGGCTGTAGAAAAGCAATTATAATAAGTTACGTAGGATGTTCCGAGGCTAATTATTACTTTTTCTAGAGTTTAGCGGTCTAAGATTTTCATCTAACAAAAAAATTAATATTCAACATGTCGGCCTTTGGCCGTGGTGGCACCTCACTTTGGCCCCTGCTTCACCTACATGGCGCTTCCTGAAGTAACCCGATCTGGGAAATGATGTCCTTGAAGTAATTGGCCCACTCAGGTAGATTGGCCAAGAGTCGGGCAGATTTTAGGCATTTGTTCAATGAAAGTGAAAATAATTCTGATAATTAAATTCAAGCTAGTAAAATACAAGCCGATTCAGTAAACAGTCAATGTAGTAAAGCAGAAAAGGAAAGAAAATATCTATATATATTTATAAACGAGTCAATAAATAATACAATTAAAAATGAAATTTGTTAGATTCAACAGAACTTAATCTGTGATGATGCATAGATAGATCCCTGTAGGTGAGTGTCCAAGAACAGAAGCTCAAAGGCAGCAGCACTGGTGGGTTCAGTGGTAGACCGAGCTGTTGCATTCTAATTTGCTGTGACCTCAGGGAGAAACGCTGGCATTCCAGTAATGTTGTTTCTAATGTGTTGCAGACATTGCACAAAGGGCAAATTGTCGGACCATATCAGTGCACGTATAAATTGAGAGTTGGGACTCAACATTGCCCTCTTACTGTGACTTCTGTCTTGTTTTACAAAATGTCCTGTTCCAAGAAACTTGTAAGCACTGGAGTTCTGTGGAGGTCGTTAGATTTGATTGTGACGTCAAAAGGGTGTATCTTCGAAAACTGACAAGTGATGGAAACCTGTTGTTGAAAGGAGAGTAAACACTAAGCCAGCAAGAGTAGCCTTGGCCAAACTGTCTACCACTTCAGTCAATGATATACCTGTGTGTCCAGGTGGCCATACTGATTGTAAACTGCAAATGACTTGGGGTCAGTGAGTCTAAAGTTATTAATGTATGCTACTACTCTCTGGGAGCAGTAATAAATGAGGTGCACGACGATAGTCTGCAATTATTAGCACAGTTGCTGGGAAGGGTGTAGCTCACACAATGTTAGAATAGCTAGGAATTCCGTCAGAAGTGTTGAAGTCTGGGAGCCTAACAAAAAAAGGAATCTGCAGTTGCCTTGTCCTAATCTTACTCCAATTTTCACTTTACACTTCCTCCTATTATGCTCTATTCCAATTTTCCTGGTTGCTAGGGCTAACCTATGGGTCACCAACGTTGGGTATACTATATTCAGTTATTGGCCTCGAGCTCCACCACTGGAAAAGCTGGCGCCACCATCGGCGTGACGTCCTAGGAGGGATCACGTGGACATAGCGGTCGCGTCGGCTGCTTCGATCGGGAGCGCCGAAGCGAGCTGAAAACGAGTTTTTATTCCCTCCTACGCTGCGGTCCTCATTTAGTGGCGAAATTTTCCCGCTTCGAGTGTCTCCTTTAAAACGCTTGAAAGCACTACAATAGGTAGTGGCTGCCTTTGAAGGCGCGCAACATGGTAGGCTACTGCTCGGTGCCGCAGGGACGGACGGACGTAACGGAGGCCGGTGTCAGCCTTATTCACACGTAGCCGCAGGACAAGAAGCTGCGTGAAGCTTGGCTCGCGAAACATAAAACCGGCAAACAGTCGGCTACAACTCGGGTATGCAGCAAGCACAGACGCGAGGAAGATTTCTGCTACGGCGCCCGGTCTGCGATGTTCTGAAAACGCGCAGAGACGCTCGCCCGAGTCTGCTGCACGACTATTGTTATGACGGTTTGGTCTATCAACTTGTCGATGCTATAGATACTAGCAAGTTCATTGGAGTGGAAAGGCAGCGGTAAGAAGCACATTAAAAAAAAGCATGGCATATGGTCATGTTTGTGTTATGAATTAATGCACTGGATTACAAAAAAGGAGCAGCGGGAAATCGCACGCTGACAACACCGATAAACATGTGACGCAACTCGAAAAAGAATAATGAAAAGTCAAAGAATTTAGAAGAAAAAAAAAGATTGAATAGTCGCGATGGCACATCATAGTCCCTGTAGGCGTCGAAGTCTCTACAATGAAGTTATTTTTGAACAGCTCCGATAGCTTCCACGCAACAACGGTTGCTTGTATACTATCAAATGCTCATATTCTGCGGCCTAAAGCTCATGGCACGGTGCGAGAACGTGCGCGCGGAGAAAGCGAAACATTGCGCGGACAAGCATGCAGACGCGCAGTCGGTCGCTGCAAATCTGCGCGATCGCTGCATTGAGGCTTCATTCTATTACGCTCCATTTAGTTATACAAACACTATAAGAACATATTTCACATAGTCTGCTCTCAGCGTTTACCTGCCTTTCACGCAAGAAGCCGGTTCGGGAGACTCCATCGCGGCGACCGCGCGCAGTGGCGTTCGCTCTACGTATTCGGTAAAGAGATAGCGTCTGTAAACGATTGTGTGCTTTCAGTTTGCCCAAGATTATTATTTGGGCAGTAAACAACTTCTCTCGTTTCGAAAGTACTTACAGAAATGTCCGGGAGAGCTCGCGCGTGGTGTTTTCAGTGAGCGCTGACAGCAAAACCTATGAGGAGCGCGCCGCGTGATCCCTCATACTACGTCAGCGAGGCGCTTCCGATAGATGGCGACTCCGTAACTCCTCGCCGCCAATAGTGGCAGTGTACGACTGACGTAGGCTGGCCTTTTTTTGCAAGACTTGCTCTGTCCCAGTGTTCGCGCTGCTGCGAAACAATCGTGCTATGGGTTCCCATGTCCCCCTTTATTGGCCTTCGAAAAAGACGTTGCACCAATGCTACCTCCCAGTTCTACTTTCAAAGCAACATAAAAACATTTTGAAGATATGTCGTGCACAGTGATGATAGTACGTACGCCACTGAGAAAGCTCTTTTGGTAGTGAAATGCCTCACTAATGCAATAGGACAAGGATGCAAAGCCTTGATGTTGAGCACCTCCTCACTGAACTTGGGAAGATAAAAGAGCAAGTCAAACAGCTGTCTAACCTTGCCAGTATCTATGATGTCACAATTTCAACACATTGCTGAACCACAAATAGGGGCAGATCTGAAGAGGACTTCCTACAATCAAGGGATGAACTCAAAGGGGTTCCAGCAGCAAAATCTCAAGGTCCAAAGTATGACAATATAAATTCTCACTAAGCATGTAATACTTACCTTTTGCACTAAACGAAAAGGAAGGGGGTTAACCGAGGTGCCCGATTTTTATAATCCACGTTATCGTTTATTTCATTTATTAAGCACAAGTAATTTCCTCTATTTTGTCCTCAGTGTATGTTTGTTGGCTTCTCATATTATCGTTGTCACTAATTGCATTTTCTGCGAAAGCAAGACTCTTAGCGTCCTTTCAGTATACCATAAGAGTGCCTAACAAAGGTGAAACCTGAAGCAAAGAGCTATTTGCACAAATCTGAACATTGCACAACTCGGTACATCCCTTGAAAAGCAACCTCAACCTGTACATGTTCATATTGGTGAGTACACATAAAGCAAAAGAATGCCAGCTACGCTAGTTTTTTCGTGACATGATGAACTTGTAAATGGCAATAGTGCAAGGGAGAGACGAACAGAAGGGAAAAAATGGACGAAGTGCCAACTACATCTAATTATTGCGCACACTGTAGATAGATGTGCATTAGATAAAATAAGAGGAGCAGACAACAAAGTACAAGGCATGGTATCTAAAATGAACATCACAATAATCGTAGAATGGATGCCGTCACCCACGGAAAGAAATGCAATTTCCTTGGAGAGTAACTACCGACAGTGCAGTCGCATGTCACCTTTTCCATGGATGCAGAAAGCCTCTTATATCTAGCATACTGGTTTCATGTGGATGATGGTGCCCATTTTGTGATTTTTATTTTAGATATCGTGCCTTGTTCCTTGCCATAATTGTTTACTTTGTTCACTGCTCCTCCCTTCGATTTCATACAAATGTATACTATCACTGTGCGCAGTAAAAATGGGTTGATAGTGCTTTGTCTGCTTTTTTGTGTCGTCTCGCGCTGTTACAGTTTCTAAATAACATATAACATTGATTGCCCACTATGGATAATTGTCAGAGAGCAAAGCATGTAGTCTATCTTCAAAGCAGGCTAAGTCAGTGCTGTTACAACTTCGTAAACATATGCTATATTTTTCAGTAATTTTTGTATTTCAGAAATGATATATTACACCTTAAGATGTGTTTTTGAAATTTAGTTTTGAAGTACATTTATTTAGCTGTCTTTTATATATATATATATTGTCACGTCGTCGTGACGTCAAAGAACACAGTAGCAATACTTTCAAAGGTTTCGAGCCAGGTTTCAGCATCATCGGACGTAGCTCCACGGAAGGTAGGGGGCTCTCTGGGTTGTTGAAGTACGATGGGTGAGACTGGGGCAGCCATTGTGGTTGTCTTGGCCGCAATCTTGGTCTTCTCAGGTAGAAGTCCGTGCTCTGGGGGCAGGTGTTGTAGACGGCGGCTTGCTCGATGGTCCGTGACTACGTTGGTGCTCTCTTTACGGTCTGGGCTTGGATCACGGCTTGTCGGGGGTGTCCGGTACATGGACGAAAAGCACCTCCACCAGATGTCACGTGGTCGTGACGTCAAAGAACACCGTAGCAATACTGTGAAAAGCAAAACTAGCTTTTATTGGGCGAACCTGTGCCCATAAAACAGGCTACACTCAAAGCACAACTAGAGCGGCGAACACAGTCGGCGATCGTCGAAAATCTGCTCAGCGGGTCAAGCGCGCCCGCTTTTATACAGCAGTCGTCGAATGTTCAGACTAGTCGTTCGGACCCGCAAGCCTTCCACAAAGTTCTACACCATTCGCGTCACGCGATGAAATCAGATAACACAACGTTCGGCGACAACAGACAGCCGAATATAAGCACCGATAACTTTCCAGAAACTTCGGATACATGCAGGTGCGTCCCGCGCTGTGCGATTACATTTGTTAGGCGGCGAAACGTGGTCGCCCGATAAATATAAGTATACGTGTCAATATATAGCATGCTGTTATAACTTGCTATAGCCTTAAAAGAAAGGTTTCTTTTTATGGCAAGGAAAGATCAAACTACAAGCCACACATCCTGTGTTATTTTGCCATGTTCGTAAATTCCGACCTTCCGTATTCACTTTCACGCTGACCTGCCACAGAAAGAAGCCTTGGACCCAATTTGTGCTTAAGCTGTGATTGGTATGTATGTCAGTTCTGCAGTGGTATAACAGTGTTGAAGAGTGGTTTAAAATGGTGGTTCCTTCTGCTAAACATGCATGAGCTAAAGAGGTATGCAAAAGGCATTGGCTGTCTCTCTTTTAATGTCACGATGTCCAACTTGCTTGTTTTTAAAATCTTTTTGGCCTTGTCATTGTTATTTATACTTGTTTCATTCTAGAGTTATATTAGTGGCCACCGACTATAGTACATGCCATTTGCTCAGGTGCCACATTTTTACACCGTGTACACACAAGCATCTTGTCAACTATATTGCTAAATGTTGTATTTACTGCACTAATGGCGTTTTTCACTGGTCGATCTGGAGCAGCCGCCTGAATCCTCGAGCGAGCGCTCGGCTTTCACCAATCCGAGTCTGCCAGTGGAGCGCACGAACGCTCCGCGGGAGATCACACAGGAAGTCTGCGTGCACGTGACACAAACCGGTTCCGCAAACTATGCCCAACACAATGTTGTGCGTACCGACCGGGCATGGACCGGGTACCGATTTCGATTGAAGACGGAAGTGACGCCATGTGACGCGTTCTATTTCCGCCCGAATCCGCGTCTCGGCGGCGGAGCAAGTGAGAGCGATCCGGCGCGGAGCGAGTTGATCCGAAACGACCAGTGGAACGCGCGAACCCGCTCCAGATCGACCAGTGAAATGCGGATTCGTTGCCGCGGAGCAAAAAATCCTGCTCCGAATCGACCAGTGAAAAACGCCATAAGACTGTGCTTGTCCCTCAGCATTCATTTTGTTGCTGTCCGGGCTTTGCCGCTCTCAATGCTTCCAATCAGCGCATCACTGAGGTGCTACAGGAACATGGCAACTCTGCTGTGCTATGGCATTGTGGTACCCACCCGGGTTAAATCGGTAGTTGCATTTTCCTGTCCTCGGCAATCCTTCTCTCACTTCCAATCTTTCCTGTCCTCTCCATAATTTTCTTTTACTTCCGACTTTGCGGACAGCAAGGGTTAACCTTGTGTAGAGCAACGAACCTTGGTTGCACATTTTTGCTTACAGCAATAATGTACAGTTGGCATCCGCAGCAAATGTTCCATACAAGTCCTGCAGCTTCCCCTTGTTGGGCTCCATGGTGGGTGGCTGGTGTTGCTGCTGAAATCTCTACATATCCTTATGACTAGTTCCTTCGCATCACTCCCTGATCGCTTTTCTAAATGTGTGGCACGTTATCAACCCAAGAGATTCGTAGCAAGCCCTCTCTAGAAGGTGCTGCTGCTATAGTAGTGCTGTAAGGCTCATGCCTCGGACCCTTGGGCTCAAGAGCCCTGGTGAGGTGGCTGTTCCATTAGCAATGACATTTTATTGCATGATCCACTTATTAAAATATGTTTTATGATGATCACAGCCCATATAACTTGACATTCTCATTGTTTTAGTGTATATCTTTTATACCACTTACAGCCATAATACAATTGCCATCTGCAATTTACCACTCGGTGGTGGAACAGGTGCGCTAAATTGTGCTGAGAGTAATCCTTTGCGCCATCCTGCGCCGAAACGGCATTTTAGCGGAAAATTGCACTGAGCCTAGGCCAAAGCATGCATAAAAGCGAAACGCTCCTTCGATTTTCGCAGCTAGCAAAAGAAATAAAAACCAAACGCACACTATCATCATCATCAAATGAAGCAGAGGCTTGTCCATAGAACTGTGCGCAAGTCCAGTTCGTCATTCATGCATTTTTTCTCTGACAGACATTATAGTGCCACTGTACCATCATGCTGGCACTATATTTTGGTATGCCAACGAACCCACGCAATCCCGTGGAGTTTCCCAAGGAAGGATGTCGCATTCTAGGATTGAAGTAAACTTTTTCTATGTTAATGGGTGATGGCAGGGCTTTGCAATAGAGCCATTGTGATCAGATTCGCACATGGTGCATAGTTATGCATGGTAGTGGACGTGGTACATGGCGGGTCACTGTAGAGGTCGGGCGCGTACATGCCGACTCAAGTTCAAATTATCCAGCAAAGGTAAATTTCTTTTATTGAAATAGCGCAGGTTTTGGCTCGTAGATGCGTTAGTACCAGCCGGAACCTTCAATGGGATCAAATTAACCGGAGACGAAATAACGTAATTCTACTGTACATTGCCAAGGTCCTGCTCCCTTTATATATATAATGCTATTGCATTTACAAATTCATGCAAATCCCATGTACTATGAGAATTGGGGTTGTGCAAAACATTTTCTAGGTAGCTGGGTATGCGGTTTCGTTTGGGATTCTGCGAGGTGTTACAAGGTGCGCCTGTGTGTTTGTATAACATCTGTTCTGTGTGCGATCACAGCAGCAAGATGGATAGTGACAATGGTCGATGGCTACAGCATGCGCAGCAATTAATGGAGGTGGCAGGGTGCAGCATTTCTGGAAGAGTGCAATGGTGCGCCCCATTGCAGGTCCAACCTTAGCACCATGGCGACCCTCAAGCTCAGCAGCGCAACGCCATAGCACTGGACAGAGTCAGCTGGTGTGCTCAGAACAGAATGCCAGTGGCGACAAGACTGATCGAAGGACATCACTGGCATAGAGCACAAACAGTACATTGTCTGCAGTACGACAGACTAAACCATTGACCACAAATTGCCATCGAGTGCAGAAATAATATATAACGTACCCAAGGACGAGCTCGCTGCAGACCGCACTAAGTTTTGTTGATGGCAGTCTTGCTTGTGAACAACCACTGTTGCAGCAAGGAGCATTCTCAATGCACTGATGGCAGCAACTGGCAAGAGGAGTGTACATGGGCAGAAATGAGGATATTGGATACCACAAAACACCGATTTGAATACTTGAATACTGTGGTGGCGTTGTCATAGCGGTGTTCTTGGACATTTATGTGGTTTTAACACAATAGCTTTCTTTTGGCTCTTCCCTCCTTAACTACTGTTTGTATGCATGTATAATTTGTTACGCCATTAGCTTGCTTTCAGTATTGTATGAAATATTCAAATGAATACAATCAGGGCAACACTTCAATCAACCAAGAAAACAGGCTAGCTTTGGGAAGGGATATTCTAGTGGATCACAGCCAAGTCAATCATTCGAAAAATGTGGAGTACAATCAGCTTGCCTATATGGCTTTCGGAGGCGTTACAGAAGCAGTACAGAAGACATACTTGAATGTCTTGTGAAAATATTCAATAATTCCACAGCTACCTTGATTCTTAGCAAGAAAAGTAGAAAGTTGCCTATCAAGAAAGGGGCCAGGCAAGGAGACAATGCAGACTGGGAAGGCTTTGGAGTGAGAATCAACGGCGAATATTGGGAACTTTCGGTTTGCAGATGGCATTGTCCTGTTCAGCAACACTGGGGACAAAGTACAATTGGCCTTAACCCACAAAGTGCAAGAGGGGGGTCGAAGATCAACATGGAGAAGACAAGCAACCGTGGATATCCGTCGCACGTCCTATGGATATTCATTTGTTATAGTGGACATTCGATAGACGTCCGCTGTGGATGTTTATCAGACATCTGAAATGGGATCCTGTGACGAACGTATTTCAGATGGTACTTATGTTTATGTATGCATGCGCACACGTACGCTCGCACTATGAAGCAGCAATAGTGGAATGCATTCAAGCTCCTAACCAATGTTATATATAGGGTGCTTGAATGCAGTTCACTGTCGCCGCTTTGCTGTAAATAAATTAAATAGTGGACCCACACCAGCTTCAAGATACAATAAATCTTTTGCTGCCATCTTGTGTTAGAAAGTCCACAAAGCACACATGAATACTGCTCACTGCAACAAATATACATGCTGATAGAAAGAGAATTTGCAGATCCAGATATGACTGTAGTCCGAACAGCGCGGAGACATAAAAAAAGGAAACTTCTGGAGTCTAACAGATGTCGGAAAGACAAGCTAAACAAGGTTTCATGAGATTGCCACTCTTGTAACTTTTTTCGTTCTGTCAAATCCGAGATTCATTATAGACGTGCTTTAGAATAAAAAAAATTCTCAAGCAAGAATAAATGTGGCAAAGACCACAAAAAGGCAGCAGAATGTGTAGAGAAAGTGTAAGCACCAAAGCTTGCCTAATATAGTATGGTATGAGAATGGACTTGATAAAGGATGGCAAAAAAGGTAGGATGAAGAAAAGCACAGTCTTCGTCCTACCTTATTTGCCATTCTTTGTCTCGTTTTGCACCGATTAAAGGTTACTGAATACAGGCATAAAGAACAGCCTACACAGAATAATGCGATAACATTGAAACACATTATGTATATGTCGGAAATAGAAAGCATTGAAAATATGCAATATATAAAATGTGGCGCATGTGCAAGATAATTGGGGTGGAAAGATTTAACACAAAGACCTGCCACTTGTGCTATACTCGCGTACAACTTCCTGTGGCTATAAAGGGAAACCTACGGGCGTATGGCTGCAGCACGTGCTACCGTGCCAAGCAGTCCGGCTGCGTTTGACGGTGCTTTTGGTTGCTTGGAACAAGCTGAATCGATGCAGCTTCCATGTGCAACGGTTTCGAGTTTGCCCAGGCAAAGGAAAATCCGCAAAGTAAATTTTTACACTGAGCCATGTGTTCTGTCTTATTTATTTGTTGTTAATAAGGTGTTTTTCTTTTCGTGAGCCTAATGTGGATTAAAACTCCGGACTTTTCAGAAGCGCTTTCACCTGTAGGCGCTTTACCTCCATAGCTTTCCCTTCAAGGCCACACAAAGTTGTCCGCAAGTATAGTATTTGCATTTAGTGACCACAGAATGTTGAATTCTCTTTAAAACGAATACATTCATATTAATGCTGTAAGGCTCTTGAAATACGCGCAACGCTTTTCGCAACTTTCACGGCCTATAGGGGCACCACCTTAAATCCAACATGGCTCTCCGAGAGGTTAAGAACTAGAGCAGTCGGTGCAGTGCTGTGGTCGTCTTGCTCAGTGACATGTTTCGCGTCGTCATGTTGAAATGTCTCCAATTTACACGCCCGCTGTCGTTAGCCTGCGTAATGGCTCACATTGGGCGAGCAGAACGCAGGATTCGAAGCATGCTTGAAGGCGAGGAAGTCCTAGACGCTGGTCGTTTTGTGCTGCGGCATAAAAGCGTGCACGTCGACGTCCGTGACTGTTGAAGGCCCTTGCATGCAAACTTCGTGGCTTCGAAGCAAACAACACGAGCTGTGGTTTCAGTTTCACCGCGGCGGTGTTATAAAGAGAAGTGACCGTGCTTTCTCTGTGCTATTCTATTCGACCGCTATGAACGGGTACCATGAGCTTTTATACGGTGTGGTTCTCTCTGGAAGTTGTTACTTAGACCGCTTGAATAAGCCGCCGTGTCGAGAAAAAAAAAACCTTCCTGGTGTTGCGCGACCGAAGTCCTTTGCATCGACGGCGTGAGAAGTAGCCCTAAAGCAGCGTTTTGTGTGCGAAAATTTCTTGTCTAGTTATCCCTGTGTGTGTTCGCAAAGCTGGATGTTGAACACGAGAAGTACACAAAAAACCAAATCTGACCGCTTTTGCGAGCTAATACGATAACCGTTCACCCTTGTAATTAGTTATTGCGCTTTATGCGTGTTGTGCAAGCTACAGTCTTGCGGTAGTTTTACAGCCTGCGTGAGTCTTACCGCGTCTTGCCTATAGACGATCAAGCGATACATAGCCGATATTTACCGGTCCGCGGCAATGCTCGCTTCATTCTCCCAGTTATCTTTATAAAATAATATACACGCAGATCAGCTGAGGGTTCGCTACGCGAACACTGCACAGTAGTTTAACGTTTGTTGGACTAGGATTTGTTACCCTATGAGTGCGGTCATGCGCGCCTGTGCACACGTTGCAGCCGCGCATCGAAGTGGCAGACGTACGAATTCCAGGTCCCTCTACGCCTGCGTCACTTTGCTTCGATGCACAAATCAGAAACTCATCTCCCCAAGCAACAAAAAGTCTGCCCGACGTCTCCCGCCGACTGCAAAACGGTTGGCCCGACTTCGGCAACCAAGGGCGGCCCAGCTTTGGGGATTGACATTGGCCTAACATCGGCCGATCGTCGGCAATCGATGTAGGCCCGACCACTGTGGCCGACTTGGCCGTCGGCGTCCCATACGAGGGCCTACCTAGGTTTTAGGTATGTAGTCAGTCGGCCAGCCGTAAGGCCATTCTATTTGGCCAACGCAGCCGAGCGCATGCCACACGCGGGCAAGCCATGGCCCTGACGACAATAATGGTCGGCATTGCATCGGCCTGGTGCTGATAGCCGACGTTGCTTTTGACGCTCCGAATAATCGTAGCATTTGCATCATGCACTTACAACAGCATGCGCATCATGCTTGTCTGGTGGCCGGCATAGAAGTACCACACGACAGCGAACGCTTTTTGTATTTTTCATGCCACATAAATACCAGGCAAATATTATTATACAGGTCTTTATTTCTTGTATTTGTCTTGGATATATACACCCACACGTTCACAAAAGTTTCAAACGCTAGTTCATGGTGGGCTTGAAGCGGGGTCATGGCGCCTTCTCTCGTTCCGGCTTTCATCCCTGTCCTGTCAGCTGCTCCGACTAACCAGCGTTTCGTGACTCCAGCCACTGATGCCAGTGAAGCGTCTGGGAAGGTGCTCCTCACAGATGCTGCAATAAAGCGGCACATATAAGAAAGCTGCTCCCGCTTTATAGTTCAGTTGGTTAGTCGCATTCCATTTGAAGAAGTGAAACAATCAAAAAGATCATAAGCCAGATATTCACTAAACGTTAAAGAAACGATAACAAAGCAATATTAGGGACGTGCAAATCAGTATCGAAGCTGTCAGGAAGAGTGGCTGGACGACACAAATCGTGTAAGTACCGGATAGTTGGTAATTTATATGTCGTTCGCAATAGGGGGAACTCAACACGGAACCATAACAAAACACGCATACACAGCGGCTACTGTATCTATAGGTAGCGCGGCTATTTACACCACGATCGGTCTTGTTGCTTCCCGTGAGCACTGCATGAAACGGCCAAGTTGAAACGCTGAGACAAAGAACGCGCCGGAGCCCGGAGCGCCAAGCGGCACAAGGAGGTAGATAGTTAAATGTTTGGAGAGGCAAGAGGGGAAGTTTATGGCATGATACATATGCTTGCTGGCATGATGGCAACGATGATAGGTCTATGTTTTGCAGAAAACAGTTTGCATACATGGGTTAAAGCAGAAACAGCATATATTATATGGTGAAGCGAAACAAACTCCGCAAAAGCAGTGACAAAATATGAACGCCGCAAGTAGAACACACTTATTACGGAATTATTTTATTAAGGAAAGTGCTAATACTGGACGCAGCAAGATGCAATAAGCAGCAGCTTGTTTGAATGAAGAAAAAAAAACGAGGCATGCAGTTGGTACCGATGTTCGCAACGTGCACAAGAAAGCTGATTGTTATGCCATATTTCTTACTTAGAATGATATTCGTGATGGGGCCGTGAGCTTCACGAAGGCGTGCTTCCCCATTACCTCCTAGACAAGAAGGCCTGAGTGCTTGGCGAGTGACGTCATGGAGAAGAGGCCATCGGCACGCTCGGGGATATGGGTTGAATGAAGGGGTCGCGGCTTGGTTCACCTAGCAGCCGTATGCTTTTGCTGACCACTCCACACTTTTTCTTCAGTCTAAACTGCGGAATGAGCAGCAGGCACCTTACAAAGCATTTATTTAGAGGCACAGATACAAAACAGCTTTGTAAAACGTGCAGGTATTGATTCCAGCAGCTTTTTATAGCGTCGCGCTTTGTGGTCTTTGTATTGTGCGTTGTTTGTGGATTATAATAATTATTATTATTTATTATACCCCACACATATCTATTACTTCAAAAAAATTGAATCCATAAAAAATTTTCCTTCCGTATTTCTGTATCTATGGTTTTTATGGCGCGGCAATTATGAACGTAACGCACTCTATTAGCTTCACAATTGCGTACGAACAATTTAATTGTGGACGCATGTACTTATTGCAATCTAGATTATGCTTAAATGAATAATTTCGCTGTCGACGCACTAATTACCACAGTGCGCTAATTTACAACAACTCAAATAAGTATAGAAACGGAATATAAAACATTCGTGCAGCTATTTACAAGGAAACAGCTGCCTTATTGCGCAGAGTTTCAGCTTTTCCTTGCATTAGCATTGGCATTCAATATTTTTTCATTCATCTTGCAGCAGTAGTTCTTCAATAAAATATTCGTGCTACACCGCAAAAGTTTCCTTAACACAAATTGACATTTATGTCCATCCTCGCAAGCGTCGAACTCTCAGGAATCATCACTGACGAGCAGTTGAAGCGTGAGGTCAGTGACTAAACGACGTTGGTTTGGCAGATTAGTAAATTTCTCTTCCTGAATGTAGACTTTGTGCTTGTTATAAATTGCATCAGGTCTTCTAGGTTTAGAATCTTATTTGCTTCCTTCTCCTTGCTGAAGGCTTCAGCAGACGCTTCACACGCTTTCTTCAAAGAAGCAGCTTCAAGACGCCTGCGCTTGGAATTAGAATCATCCCTCGAGGTGCTTGGCTTCGAAAGATAAGGTGGACATTGAGGAAACTTTGATGGGACTGCGCCTGGACGAAGACGCAAGCGTGAGAGTGGTGCAGTGACGGTGTGCCTTGTAAGGTCGTCGAGGTGAGAGAACTCCCGCACGATGTCGGCCTCAATGAAGTTCAGAAACCTAGAAGGAAGTTAAAAGTTGGTTCTAAATTTTATTCTAACATTCCTGATTTAAAGGAACCTTCTGTAATCACTGACAGAAGCAATTAGCCTTCCGTATTTTTCAAAAGTAACTATTTAAAGAAGTGCTGAACTTCTTACGCTGGAGTGCAGCGATACAATGAAATCTGCACGTGGTATCGCCCTAATCCAGGCACTCTGGGCTTTTTCATCTTGCGGAAACTTAAAGACGTCATTTTTCTCCCCCGATTTGTAATTGCTCCGGCAATTGGGCACGCCGCACTTATTAGGCATATCTTGGTATGGCACTCCACATTCCGGGGCAATGAAGACTCGCGGTACACACAGTCGCAAGCACAGCATAAGTGTTGAGACTGCATGCACTGGTCACGTCTAAAAAAAATGTGCGTTCGGGAGCATGCGGCAGCATGGCTGAGCATGCCGGGACTTGTTTATCCCCGAAGCTATTCAAGGAGCGGCAGGGCTCCTGGAACTAATCGAATTGTTGTCGCCGCCGTCGTCGCCTCGGTCTTCTTCGAATAGCTGGGTTAACAATTGTATATCTTCCGCGCTTCTTTTTAACACGTGCGCGCCGCTAGTAGCTTTGCAGCGCGCTGCACGGAACTTCTATGTTGGCCTCTTCTGCGTGACGTAGCTCAAGGGGAGAGGGTCAGCCAGGAGGCCTTAAGTTCTCTAGAGGGTGTCGGCACGGCATGACTGGTGTCCGTTCCTCCGTATCTGGAAAAAAAGTTCACCTGCACGAACCAGCGCTTGTAGAGTTAAACCAGACATCCAAATACGTGGTTATCGTGGTCTGTAAAAAATAATGGTCAGGATAAGAAATGTGATCGCTCTCGTTTTAAATGGTTTAACCACATAAAACAAATATATCTAGAAACAACGTTCTACGACAGAACGGCATTATGGCTGCGGTATTGTATGAATGACAAAATGAAAATCAACCAAATATTAAACATGAATACATAGTTTCTCTAAAAGGAAAACAGCATGTCGCTCACCATCTGTTCCATGCGGGAGTCTGAAGCTAAATATTCCTCTAAGATACGCTTTAGAGCCGCCCTAGGAAACATGAGGATAGGAAGGATAGATTTACTGACTTCGCTCAGAATATCATTGAAAAAAAAAAGAAATAACATCCAGGGAGCGCGATAAATGAATAGAACACATAGTTGCACAAACAAAATAGCACGCAGACTGCCACGAGACAAATGTATATGTATACATAACGTAGAGACCGCGGTGACAAAGTATTACACGTAAACTACGAAAATACAACAACAGAAGAATTGAGGAACAACTTACATATGGGCTATCCGCAGGGTTTCACATACGTGGCTTCTTGTCTGATGTTCCTAGATCTACTCTAGTCCACATGCAGAGATATGCCACACACAATCCATTCTTACCTGCAATGCACCAGTCGTATATCGTACAGGCATTTACAGTTTTGTTTTTTCATCTGTGGGAAGGAGCGACAGCAACTTCTAATTAATTATGACTTTTCCTCAATGACACCAGACAAGCGTCTTACCTGATTGCTTCCCGAATGGTGACAACAGTTCCGAGCGTAGCAGGTCATTCGCACACTGTGCTTCAATTTAAGCAGTGTCGTTCCACTGTTTCCTAGAGAAAATTAAGGAAAATACAAGACGAAAAAATAATATTAGAAATATATACATGAAGGTACGTCTCAGATTTCTCTGTCCCAACTCTCAAACGCTTGATCCGTTCTCATATAAAGCTTCTTTTTTTTTCTTCCTGTCAGAAAAAAATAAGCACAAAAAACAAGGAGTTTATCATACGTTGCAAAACCATTTACGCAATACAAAGCGAGTTTTGTTCACTGGAAAAAGACAGTCATGCATTACACAACGTGAAATTAAAATGCCGCTTACGAGTACGCATATCTTGAACGGCGAGATACGGCGACTCCACTGCATGTAAAGGGCTTGCGCTGTAATTGTCCATGTCACTTCTGTGTAGTTTGCGTTTATATGCGCAGTCCATGATAACAGAAATGCACCAACTAGTCTACCAAGAGACGCGGAACGAGCTGGCATCCAGAGCTAGCATTTGGCGGAAACTCATGCCCCCGTGCCATTTGGCGGGAACTCGCCTGCGCCCCTGCGAGCAGGTGGCGTTGGCCTGACGAAGAAAAAATAGACACGAAGGAAAGTCCCGTTTCGCTTTCTCGCCCCGTCCTCGCTGGTGGGAGCTGATGCTGACAGAGAGAATCGCCCGTCCCTGCTTTCCAAGAACCTCTTCATTCCTTCACGAGACGGTCATTGTAGGAATCGCCAGTCGTTTGTCGGGTGCGAGAGGGAAAATCTGGGGGCGTTTGCGCCTTGAATTTCCCCCTTTGCCTAGGTACCACGGAGGAGAAGCCGATTTGCTTGTTCCGTATGCGTTTGTCCCTAGGCGCGCATTTTGCCGTGTGTCGGCTGGCGATCCTTCAAATGAATGGCTCCTTTCTTGACGAAGCTGTGCGTGCCGTGCGTCGTGCACAAGTTTTCCTCCTGCGTCTCCTTGGATGTTGCTGGTAGGTTTGTTGCGCTTTTTGGTAACATACGAAACGTGCGACGGGATCAGTGAACATGTGATACCGAGGACCAATCGGATAACTTTAAGGCCAAAGCATTACGCCGTGTCCATCGTGTGTTGATTATCGGTGCATACTGCACCATTCAAAAGATTCGCGTGAACATGCATGTCTGCATGTTGAAACACATTTACCACCCTGTAGCTGGGAAAAGCGAAAGTCCTTATACAATTTGTGGCCGTAGACCACTAAAAGGTGATGGCAGCCGCAGTGTTCCGACTGGTGTTATAGAAGTGGCGGGGTGCTTCTTTCGTCCCGACGATATAATGGATTTTTACCAGTACTGCGACAGGACGGCATACGTCACCGGCAAACGGAGCCCTCACGAAAGCACCTGAGCTCATAATAACGATCTGTCTAAATGTACGTCCGATCCTGGCCACGGCGGCCGCATTTCGATGGGGGCGAAATGCGAAAGCACCCGTGTGCTTAGATTTAGGTGCACGTTAAAGAACCCCAGGTGGTCGAAATTTCCGGAGTCCTCTACTACGGCGTGCCTCGTAATCAGAAAGTGGTTTTGGCACGTAAAACCCCATAGTTTAATTTAAATGTACGTCCGACGTGCCTGCTTTGCTTTGTTTCGCTAGCTCTGCGGCTCCCGCTTACCGATTTATTGCACATAGATTTGCTGAAGAACCTTTATTTATATCGAAGGGGACCACTCAAATATTCCATTTAAAAGTCACGGAGAGCAGCGTACAAAAAGCCTTGCACGAGCGAAGGTACTGCTCCAGGAGAGCATGCCTGGTCTACACTATGGCCCCTACTCCTCGCCCGGGAAGAGACACAAAACATCTTTAATGAGACGAAAGATGGCTCATTAAATCAATTATCCGCCATCACCAACTCGGCACGAGCACCGCACGGGCGAGAAAGTCTTCCCGACGTACACCCACTTTAGCAGTACATTTCAACTCGACATAGGTGACAGATTTCCAGAAGCACAGGCATGTACACTTGGCTCACTGTAGCCCAGTACTGCCCGGTACTGCCATTTTTATGAGACACCTGCTGCTGCTATCCCTTGCCACAACTGCGCCTTCACTTCCTTAACTGCGCCAGGACTGATGCTTGGCATCAGTAGCATTTGTTAGAGAAAATGCTTGCTCTTTGGCAACTCATGATCCAATTAATTTGCTACTTCTTAAATTTTGTGCTCATAAGTGCTGCTCTTGTCATCACTGTCAAACTGATCTCCTTTGTGTGATCCCTTGTACTTTTTCTGTACCCTTCTCCCTGCCCATGCTTGATCACTTTTTGTTGCTCTTCCCTGTCGCCGTTCCTCTACACTGGCGCTGTCTTTTGCTATATGTGCTATATGTGCCTGGCTGTCTATTGCTTATGTCGCATGTTCATTGTAATGATTTCCTTCGCCAGATATGTGAATTATTTATTGCTAAAAAAACTTGTATATGCAGGGTCTCCTGGAAATTCATCCACAGCTGGAAACCAAAATTGTGCTTCATCCCAGACCACAGCTTATCTCCGCATCAAAGCCTCGTATCACCATTACATGTCCAGTCTCACTCACGTTCGCTCTGAACAGAAAAAAAAATAAAAGAACAGTTGCTGCACTTCACAAGGCAAGAATCCATTATATCATTTTCTCCTGGGGGGGGGGGGGTATTCTGTAAGAGTACACCTAGTGGACTGTCCATTTCGGCCACTGCTGATTGGATGCAGCTGTGTGAGAGAGGAGACGAGCAGCCCTAGCCAATCAGTAGCAGTCGAAATCGACAGTCCACTGGGTGGGCTCTTACAGAATACTCCTCCCCCCCTCCCCCCTGCTCACCACATCTCCTTGCCTGCTGCTTTCTCTTGTCATGTATGACTTTGCACATACTTTTCGTTCATGTTTTCCTTTCTGCTTTGTCACTACACCTAAGCTTTTTTTTGTTGTTCAAGCAATAGCTCTTCATTGCTATTGCTATTTTCTCGGCCTTCACGTATTCTATTGCGGTCACTAGCATCATACTTACTAATCAGTGCGGAAACAACGGAAGACACACAGAAGGGCACAGGACGAGCGCTTTCTAATAAATGAAATTTATTGAACACTGAAATTTATTGAACACTAGCATCAAATGTCTCTTACCTTTGGTTGGTCCATATGACTTGCTAGAAATGCAATAGAAATTTTTATCATAGGGCATTCAATCTTGGAGCATACTGAAATTATAGCTATTTGCTTTGTGATGAAATATTGCTTTGGTAAAAAACAACTAATTAACTTGGCAAGTTGTTTCCAAAGACTGCATCCTTTGCATGTCCAAATGTCCACACCTTCCAAGTTCCTAAAGAACTTCACAGCTTCAAACGCTTTTGCTTCATAATTTTGCATCTTAACTTGGCATTTTACCCCCATTGTTCATCTCGTTAATGTGGCTGTTGTGTGACAGTACCGAGCTTATGACTTAGACCTGAGCATGAAGCAATGCTTAAAGACTGTTCTGCTCTTACACGCTATATCAAATCACTGCTTTGTATTAATGTTACTGGTGCTGTGGCTTCGGTGTTGGCTGCGAAGCCCAAGGCTGTGGGTTCAAATCCAAGCCCCTGCGGCCACATTTCGATCGGGGCAAAATGCAAAAAATGCTGTGCGCCATTCATTAGGTGCACATTAAACCCAGGTGCTCAGAATTAATCCAGAGTTTCTCACTATTGCATCCCTCATCATCATTTAGTGATTTTGGCATGTAAAACCACTGAGCTTAATTTTTAAGTATTGTCTTTGCCCAGTACAAATCTAGATTTTGGACGTCACTGGAAATGTAACCAATACACAAATTTAAATACTTTGTCATCTAAAGAAACATGGGACACTATAAAATGCAGTAATCGCCATTATGTGCCTTGCAGCCAGAACAATATCGGCACGCTAGGAAGCACCATCGCCATTGCCTGTTGCTTGATGACTCCAATACACCTCGTCACAGTCAAACAACAGCTTTCACCTCCCCAACTTTTGTCCACTCTCCTTTGCCTGTTGTCTAATCATCTCGCCAAAAGCCAAATTCTATGGTTGCTATCCTGTTCTCCCGCTGTGAATTGTGGTTGAACCACTTCAGACGTCTGTTGACTTGTTTTTCTGACACAGTGAAGTAAAAGTGTACTCACTGTGAAGCAAAAGTGTACTGCAGTGATGTTGCAGTGATACTCTTGCCAGAATAACCTACTTTTCATGAAACCAGAGTAGTAGTTAGAAGACTGGCATTTATGCCAGCTGCATTGCCAAGCTCCTGCACAAGAGCAGAGCTTAGCATTTGAGCATTCGCATCATTCTGAGCATTCTTGCATATCATCTGTGCTCGTTAAACCTTGCTACAAGACATTAATTTTCAGCAGCCAAGCCTGACAGTTTTGGTCAATCTTTCGTGCCCTGAGCTGGTTTGATGCAATACTTTTAATGGAATTTCTTTATTGCTGTTTATTATGTGGTCAGTGACAGGATTCTTTTTTTTATGCAAGAGCATTAAATGGTTCCTTCAGTGAAAAAGCCGGCAGCATCTGTAGCAGCAAAACGGTGCCTAATTTCCCGTTGACTGTGACGCCATGTGAGCACACGAGGCGCGCTCATGACACTAGCTTGCACTTGCTGGCTCGTGTCTCAGCAGAGGAAAGCAAGCGAAGGGGAACATCTGCTACTGTGCTACTTCGCGAGGGTAGAGTGCATTGCTACGACAACACATCACCTTCCCTCTCGCAAGCCTGTGTTACCACCTGTTCCTTGTCTGCTCAAGCTCTTGCGTGCATTCTAACTGCGCCTCGGTAAGGCTAAATCAATATGTGCCAAGCGTCTTAACGTGCCCGCTTCCCCGTGAGGAGTTCATAACTCGGACTACTCAGTGGCATTCAGTTGGACATTAAAGTATTCACAACTCGTAAGAAGTCCTTAGGTGTCCTCAGATTTTCTTCGTACTTAATGCACAAACTTCGAAGTCATTTTTCCTGGTGAAATTAGTTAAATATCATCGTCGCTTGTCTGCTGTCCGGCCTTTGTGTGAGCCTTATACATCTTCGCAGCCACTCCTGTCATGCACAGTACTAATTTGTGTACTTGTGCTTGTATCTTCCATGGCATATGATTAATTAATGCATTTTATTTGCATGATCCAGCTAAGCATAATCTCAAAAAGCTTCACTTGACTGCTCACTTGTCCCTGTGGCTACATTGTGTGGATGTACTATCAGCGCCAAATGAAATGCAAACAGCAGAGTGCGTGCCTGTAGCATCACTGAATGTATAGTGCACACACTTGTCCAATCATCACCCTCACAGGCGTGCACATCTGGTTTCACAACACTGTGTAATGATGCTTGCCCTATACTGAGATATTTTTCTTTGTTTTGCTTCTTGTTTTCTTAGATTTTTTTTGCTTTCAAATAAAAGGAAAGCATAGCAGAAAGAAAATTTCACTGCATTCAATGTGTTAGAAAATGTTCACTTTTATTTTTTTTCTCACACTTGAATCAAAAGCAGTGTGGCAACACTGAGTCTTGATGAAATGAATTGGCACCCTCGGAAGCTGTTCCTACTGGTAATCTGATTTTGAAGGCCATGCTTTTGTCTACTGCAAACACTGGAACTGATTTCAGGAGCTGGGAAATACGTTATGGCCCTCATGCATTGTTTTGCTTTTGCATGTGCGTCTCTCGGCATTTTGCTGCTGCTATTTATAGCACAAGTGAAGGAATTGTAGCACGAGTAACACTGACACCTGTGCTGCCCTTTTTAGTGCCAGAGTGTGTGAAGGAAGGCTGCTATCTGGTCTTGAAATCCATCGAAGCAGCCTTATTCCCCGACATCACACAGCCTTGCCAAAATGGCGGTTGGCATGAAGGGTCTAGAGGCAGCGACTTGGAATAGCTGCCTCTAGCTGGTGAAAAGCTGCAACATACTGCTTTAATGTGTCTGAAGGCCCTTGCATGGAAGCAGTAAGTCTCCTATCGGCAAACGTATAACATATCAAACACTAATCTATTAGGATATACATTTACAATGTAGCAAAAGAAATGTGTGAAATCTAAAGAAACATTCATCTTTTCAGATAATTATATAGTACTTATAAAATAAATTCCTCTTAATGCGCAACAAAGCTAAGATGCATATTATATGTATTATACATCCCAAAAGATCACATTTCAAAAATAAGCACTACAGACATGTCTAGTATGTACACTCGCCCACAAGATATTACAGGGTGCGCGAGCGTGTGGCAAAACGACCCTTCTCCCCTTCTAGCTGTGCACCCATGGTATCGAGCCTGCACGCATGCGCGCCCCTCCGAGACTGCAAGCATGCATGTTTCTGCACTTCCTCCTTGTGCGCCGGCGATATCCGAATGTAGTCGTGAGGTGCCCCTCTTGCGATTGGCGCAAAACTATATGAAGCCTGAGCTTGTGCATGCCGCTGCGGCTGCTTTTTGTTGAGTCACGAGCACCGACGCATACGGCCTGGTGGCGAACCCAACAAGTAATTTTTTTTTCTGAGCTGCACCATTTCGTGTCCAATCTTTGTTGTTTCTTTTTATGAACGGAGCATTCTCCCACAGAAGAGCATGTCAGAAAACACCCCCTATAGAAGGAGACAGGCGAGAAGAAAATGAACTCTCAATTTCCGTTGTATAAACAAAGTTTTGCCTGTCGAAGCCGTCACAGTGCCAATCACAAGAGGGGCACCTCACGGCTACATTCGCATATCGCTGGCGCAAGGAGTAAGCGTGGAAACGTGCACACTTGCAGCCTCGGAAGGATGCGCATGTGCGCAGGTGTCAGTCTCGACACCAGGGGTGCCCCACTAGAAGCGGAGAAGGGCCGTTTCGCCACGTTCTCGCGCACCCCATAATATTTTGTGGGTCAGTGCACATTGTATTATGAAAATACTGATTGTCAATGGATATTACATAAAATAAAGAATATGAAATGTCAATTAGTTTTCTTTTTATTGTGTATTCAATCAAGTTTATAAAGATACGCTCTACTTTCACAACTCGTATAATATGTGCCGAGAGCCGTTATTTTTGTCTTTATGACCATGTTGCGCCTTCTACTCTTGCAATAATAAACTTGGGCCAGTCACACAACCAATCATAAATCCAGTGTACATACAGCGTAAAAAAAAAGATGTAAGCAACAAACAGCACTGATAACCCTGACTTCTATTTGAATTTATCCGCCATGGTTGCTTAGTGGCTATGGTGTTAAGCACGAGGTCGCGGGATCGAATCCTGGCCACGGCGGCCACATTTCAATGGGGGCAAAATGCGAAAACACCTGTGTACTTAGATTTAGGTGCATCTTAAGGAATCCCAGGTGCCCCAAATTTCCAGAGTTGCCCACTACAACATGCCTCATAATCACATCGCGATTTTGGCACGTAAAACAGCGCAATTGAATTTTTTTCTAATTTTATGTATAATTTGCAGAAGGCACAGTTATATAGCTACTGTGCAGCGTACCACTAAAATGTACAGAAGCAACTTCGTCCCTAAGTCATGCTACATGGAACCACTGATTCTTTGTTCTATTAAAGGCCGATGTCCTATTCACATTTCTTTTATAGTGAGAACAATTGATTGCATACTTACACATTGTCTTATTGCGCCATCTGGGCTACCTGAATCATTTCCTTTGTTGTCCTCTTGCCATTACTGCTTAAATTACTGAGATCAAATGCTCTTCTATCATGCACCTTGCATTTTTATGTTCAGACAGCCAGCTGTTTCCAGCTTTGCCCAACAGTATTTGCTGCACAAAAGCAGGATCTTGTACATCATGGCTTGCCTTCCATGTAATGTGCGACATATTACTTTTAATTTTGGCAGCTGCATAGATATTATGGCTTTCTGTTCTTCTTTTTTTTTTGTGCTGTCTTAGCATTAGAGCGCTCATGAGAAGGAAAACCCATCTGTCACCTTGTGTACAGCAAGAAAGGGGAAAAACTGGAGAGGAGGACAATGCAGTTGCGAACTGAGGAGGCATCTGATGGGACAGGAGAAAGTGTGTAATGGGGATGGGAGCACAGATTCAGCATGGCTGGAGGGGAAAAAAAGGAAGCGTGCATCATACATCATTTGCTCCTGATCCAGGAGAGCCCTCCGCCACCAATGAAAGAAAATGTGGGGTGCTGATGCAGCATGCTGACGTGCCGCACTTTCAGATAGTCATCCTAGTGGCTCCGTTTGTGTTCTATGTACTCTAGCATTAAAGCTAATGTTGGATGCAGCATCTACTATGAATGATCCTGTACAAGAGTGTTGACGGCTATGCAATGAAGAGGCTATCATGTCTCATCATTCCCCGTAAAACTGGAACCTTCAACATTTTAAACTTTTGCGTGAATGTTCAAAACAAATGTAAAAAAATATACTGCGCCTTTCCGGAAGTGACCGGGCATTCAGTCTCCTCCACCCCTAGTTTGAATCATTTGTTAATGCCACTTGGCGACATTGTTGCTTTGGCACAACTGCACAATCTTTTCATTAATCAATTTGCAGTGGGCTGAATAGTAGGGCACAATTTGTTTCTTTTTTCCCCATGTGATTCATATTTCTAACTCAGGTGATTTCTGGTGATTTGAAGCTTCAGATGTAAATACTTAATTGCATTTTCAACATGCTCATCATGCATTAACTGAGACTGAAACAAGACATTGTTAGAATGTGCTTAATAGTTCTAACACACATTTTTCTGCCAGCTTAGTATGAGTCTCTGGCAACCTTGTATTTATCTACATGTATAGATATATTAATTCCAAAAAAATTTTTCACCTGTGAGATTAGCTTTCCAAATTTCAAGTTCCATTTACAGGCAAATGAGAAAATTGACTTTATTGCACGATCCCTGGTCCATATACTTCTTGCTCATGGGCATAGGTCAAGGTATACATTTTGGGACCCGTTCTAGTGGCTTAGTGGATGTCCAATGGTCCTGCTGGCTACGAGGTTGCAGCTTCGATTATGGCCATGGTAGCTGCAGGGGATGGAATGCAAAAATGCTTGAATAACATGCTTTGGCTGCATGTTAAACCTCAGATTGGCAAAATTAATCAGTAGTCACCTATTATAGCATTCCACTGGGCATTTGCAGGATTTCAAATCCCCTAATTTAATTTTGAAATGATTGAAGAAGAGATGGAGCTATTTTGCATTATGTGCCATGGATTGTTATGATTGTCCCCACTTTTTATATAAAGAGATGAAAATCATGTTTTTTTTTTCTGTGAAATAAGGGAATCACTGTTTTTCTGTCCTCTGATCAGGCCAAAAATTTCCTCTGTACATCTTAATTATAGTCTTTCATTGCACACTAAGTACAATAGTGAACGAAAAGGTATATTTTGCATTTTGGTTCCAGTGCACTGAATTCCTAAGAATCTTGGTGCTGCCTTATGCCATACCACTAGCCTAGGGCAATTCTCTCTTAACATGCACTGCACATTGCACTATTCACAATCCACAGCTCACCCACTGTGCTCAGAACTTGCATGTTCTGAGAATGTAGTTAATTCCATGTTTATTTTCCTTATATTGCCCATACGTGCACTTTAACTAATGTGAAGCAAATAACATGGTATTGAAAACAAAAGAATGGAAGAAAACAAGAGGCTTAATTTATGTATAAGTGTTGTAACAGGCTATTCTAATATTATTACTAATGAGTGAAATGCGACAAAAAATTCAGCAAAAAGAAAAGGTCATAAAAAATACAACACACTGTTTTGCAACATACCACATTTTGGCAAAATCAAGAGCCCTTACAGCTTCATTAAAATCCTCGACCATTGTGTTGGGCAGCTTGTTCCAGAGCCTTACTGACTATTGCAAAGGTGCAAATTTTAAAAATTTATCACATGCAAACCATACACATCAACCAGTATGTTAGTATATGTCTGCACTCGCGAGAAATTGTAATGGTAGGTGGAGAAGTTAGCCGAGCAGACTTGGCATGCTATTGCCAAGTTGTTGGCAATAGCCAAGTAGTTGGCATGTTTATATACCAAGAGATCAAAAGACGAGAGAAAGGGAAAACATGCACATGCATCCACTCACACACAAACGAAGAAAGGGCAAGTAGTGAGTACTGCGAAATGAACAAATTTGAAATTGAATCTGTACGCCACTGTCAATAAACAAAATCTTACCCATCTCTGCACAGGGCTGAAGGAACAGAGTGCTGAAGGCAAGCTCCTGATCTATCCACACACCCGCATTCCCTAGTACTCCGCAACCCGTACTGCAGGTAATCGTAGCTACGTTGGGTTTTGACAAATCGGGTAACCAGCGGTGCCAGCTACAACATTATTTATTCTGGAGAGCAATAAGTAGCACTTACACAGAGAAGGTTCACTTTCTAAAAACATAGTAAATAGCCTTGCCTTGTTTGTGATAGTCGGGCAATGAGGTCACTCATAAGTTGTGGCAAGTATTCATTGAATCCAGTCATGGCCAAAGTCAGGGAGCCAGTGTCTCTTCCGCAGAGAGAGATACTTTCCTTCACTCTAAAGTCTGGGGAAGGGCAGTACGCATTGCGAGAGTGACAGGGAAACCAAAAGACGGGTGTATTACGCAATTGTCATGCTGCCTGCTGGATCTCGACTCGGGAGGAAATGGGTAGAGAGGCACCACTTCTTGCCCAAAGCTATGGCATGGCCTAGTGTATGGCATCAAGGCAGAAGCCTTATTGCAAAAACACTTGTTTTTTTACCCTGCTGCACCTGTTCAATGGTTGCGCACATTGTCCTGGTCTCTGTCTCCCGTTACTTTTCTGATTGCTCCTGAAAAGTGCACCTGTATTCAAAGGATATTAAGAATTAAAAGGTGTAGTCTAATCTGAGGCTACTATTTTACTGTTGCAACACAGCATTAAAAATGTCTATCTGTGTGACTTATTTATGTATTGCATAAATGTGTGTTCAGATAACTTAAGCCAGCCATGAATGGGGACAATGTTAAATTTTGATTTGAAAAAGTGTATTTTACCACCCTAGTGTTCAGGACAACGAAAATAATCTTAGTTCTGCAAGAAAAAAAATTTCACAAACAAATAGATGAACTTCTGGTGGAGAATGGCCAAGTCTTTATAACAGGCACTGGAAGGATGAAATCTCATTTCCATTAGTGTCATTTTAGTTCACTTCGGGGGGGGGGGGTGCTGCAAGTTCCACTGCACACTCTCTCATTCATAAAGTGATAGCTCTCCATTCAGTAGAGTAAACTGTTCTTGGATGCTCTCCACGTGCAAGAGATGCACTTTATTGCTTGATATCAGGAGCAGGCCCTCTAAAACCATGTGACAATGCCCCACCATTCTTCTCTCACTGCACCCATGCACTGTTTTGCGACCCCTGCCCAGGAATGTTCCAAAAGCTCTCAATCGTAAATTTTCTGTTTAGGCAATCTTCGAGCCATCGTGGAGTGTTCTGGTGTCTTAAAGGAAAAGAACCTGCATCAAGCACCTACAAACACTATATGTAACAGCAGTGGTGGCATTTATTCAGTCACACTACTTGCTTTGTAAATGCACTAGCAAACAAATATAGGAACATGTTTTTCCAGATTGCATAATTATGTCAATACACGTAATTTTGAAAAATTAAAGAAAGCTTTCCTTTAAAAAAAAAAGATATTTAACATAGCACTAGTTCAAACATGCTGAACATGGAGCACTTGTGAATTTTTAGCTCCGACAAAGGCAAATGTATTTTGCTCAAGCTTGATGGCTCTTATCGCAACAGGTGTGAAAAAATTTTAATGCATCTTCTTTCTACATGTGGAAGAAAAAATCTGAACTTTCGCCAATCTTTTTCAATGTTTCCTTTTTTGTCATTATTTTATTCTTCATATGGTAATTAGTTAATATTCTTAAAACTCTAGCGACAGCACTTCTTTCTTTAGGGGCTAACCAAAATGCAGGTTCAGCAAAAATTTGCAAAAAAACACTTGTGACTGACTGGGCTCTCCTTTCTTTTTTACTTTTTTTTGTGAAGACATTATTATTTTTCATGAAACTATTATTATGTAAGTTTTCTCAGCCATGAGGCATACAAAAAATGCATTTTTATCATCAAAATTAATAATGCTCATAGGACAAGTCCGGCCAAACTTGTCAACACATCCATAATCATTCTCAAGGCAAAAAACAAGTCACTGTCAGGCCAATGTTCAGTTGTTTGCCTTGCCCAGCAGATATATGTGGCAGTCTGTGTGTATGTTCCTGTACACTGTCCATTTGACAAACCTGTAAAAAAGATAATGTGCAGTTCGCACAAACGCCCATTCTGGTGTAATTCCACTGAATGAAGTGCATAGCATGGTTAGAAAGAACTGTGCTACCCGGTACTGTTTCATATTTGAGTTTTGCAGTTTTTCTCTACCAGATGACAGTGAGCCCTAGACGTGATCCATGCACCTACTCAACAAGGCAGGTATGACGTAGTTGCATGACTTGCATGACTCTCCTTTAAAATGTGTAATACACTGTGCAACCTGTATGTGGCCATACTTTTTATGCTTGGTTTGAAAAACACTGAGCAGACACAGACACATCAGAGTGGCGAGTTTAGGTCATGCGATTGAACTCCAGTGAACAATTACGGTGGCTCATACATACAGCCATTCTTACAAAGGAAGCTTTTGCCTGTGGCAAGCAGTCACCTTTGGCTCCTGTGCTCATGTCCATATAGCTTTCAAGATGTCCCTTTTGCCACACTACCTGCTGTCTAATGCACATCTTGTCAACTACAAGGCTCCACATATTTTGATGGTCTCACTTGCTATGCTTTGAGCAACTTAAGGGCACTTACACCCTCCTTGGAAAATCCTGCTTTTCCATTAACGCTATTGTCCAATTGCCTAAAGTTCAAGGACGTGGCAAACATGCATCAAACACTTCCCTCGTGTACCTGTATGCCTGTTCAAAGTAAAGTTTAAAGTAAGAGCAAAATATCTCGGCTCAAGCAAGCACTTTGTTGGTGTTTGTTCTCTTGTCTGTTTACCTGTTCATTGTTGCAAAAACAACTGATTTGCAGCACCAAGACTATCAACCACAGAAACCTGCTCTCTGAATAAAATATATTGTGTGCGTTTTGTCTTTTCAGAACAGATTTCAGTTTAGCGCTCCCTTTTTGAAAATGCCATCTCGACTGCTGCAGGCTTTTCATCTCCTTTCTTCACTTTTGTTGCTTAGAGGCAAGTCTTGCTGCACGAGCTTGCAAGGACGCCTTCTCAGGGGTGTCAACTTAAAAACCAAGTGACATCCATGTTAACCCTTTGAGGGTCGGATTATTTTGAAAAAACATTCCCAGGTGGTCAAATTACTTTATTGCGGATCTTTAATGTACAAAATGTATAAAGTCGGGAATAAATAGTAAAAAAAAAATTAGGAACCGTATTTTGGTGTCGGCACCACTCAGAACTGCAAAATGTTCAATAGTATTTCAGAGTGTGGTACTCCTTGAAACACGGGTCTATGCACAGCGCCTTATCGCAGTCTGCACACCTAAAATGCGTGTCTGTTCTCCTCTTGGAGCGACGAGCTCTGTTGGCGCACACATGACATCTCTGCGTGCGGCTGCCTTGGGCAGAGGTCTGAGGCACCCTCTCGCGTAAGCGCGTTGCCGCAGAGAGCGAGAATACCTCGTGAGTGGTTGTGATAAACAAGCTAAGCGCAAATCAAGATAGAAATCAACTTCCGCCGCCTCTGCGAGAGCGTGCCGACAAAGAGAAAAATCACGTTTCGCGCGCCTCCATTGCGATCACGCAGCGGAACCGAAACCGCAAAAGGGGTGTTGATGCAGTCTGCGCGACGCGCTGAAGCTAGAAATCAGTTCTGTTTATCTCCCCAAGAAGGTAGCGCAAACTTCAAACGCATCTTCCGGTGAGGACCTCCCAGTGAGCACGCATCGTCATTATGGCTCGAAATTTCAAACGGAGGGTCGAAACCGTATCCGTACGGCAAAAACCTTCAGAGGGTTTTAAGAGAACGAGTTTAAGGGCCTGTTTATGCCTGTGCGCGGGAACAAATGTATGGATAACCGTAGCTGGAGTTACTAATGCGCTGTTCTCTCTCTCTCTCTCTCCATATACATATATATATATATATATATATATATATATATGTATATATATATATATATATATGTATATATATATATATGCGCGCGCGCCGATGGACGCACCACTGCTGGCGGCCTTGTGCAGAACACACGGGAGAGGAGCCAGGCTCGCGCCGTAGTTTTTTGTGTTGTTGATAGTGCTTCTCTGTCTTATTCATGTTTTCAGAGCAAAATAGGCAACACCCTTCGCATATGTGGGGTGGCCAAAGCGTCAAGGAATGCCGAATAAGAATTTTGGCACGGTGGGTGGCTCAAATACCGGCGAAAACGTGCCGGCGATACGGTTCTAATCAATCCCCGCAAAGCCTCATCAGCGGAAGCAACGGTAGCAAAAATGGATCGTCGCTTCGGCGGGAAATTTTTTGTTCTCATTCTTTCCTTTGTCTCGGATTAGGACTTGAGACTGACTCCAACCAAATAACTGAATTTTATTAGCCCTACGTTTCGGAGCCCATTCGGCTCCTTCTTACGGGGGTTGTTCTTCGGAGGGTGACGGTGTGCCGCTTTTAAAGCGTCTTAAAGAAAGAAAGGGGGAGCACGGGAAGTGGGGAGACACTTCACAGACGGAAAGGTGGGGGAAACAAAAGGAAAGGGGGGGGGGGCGTTGTTGACGGCTTCCGTGGTGCTGGGATGACCGGTGCTGGGGAGAGTGCTCGCGAGGGTGCCCTTGATGGGAGGCGGGGGGGGGGGAGGTTACAGGGTCGCGCCGACGTTTTTGTGTTGGTGAAACCCCATCGCTTTTCATCAATTGAATCGTTTGCAAAGGCCGTAGCGTCCTCAGAGGAAATGAAACAGTCAAACGCAGAAGAAGAAATTCTCTTTCCTAATCAACGAAAACGAGAAAACAGGAGTGTTAAACAAGCACACAGTAACTAATTTATCATCGAGGAAGCTCACAAGCGAAGAAACTTCAATCCTGGCAAAAGGTCGCAAATTCAATGTTGCCACAGATAACCCACCCCTCCCCAAGATGATCGTCGCCCTTGAGAGCGGCATCCAGCAACTAGACCCCAAAGTGCGGAAACAGGTCAGACTGAAAGCAATCGGCATAATAAGGTCCAATAACAACCGCAGAAGAGAACGCAACTTAACTTTCGACGAAATAAGAGCAGTGAGAACACTGCAAGAAGATACAAGCATTGTGATCCTACCGGCGGACAAGGGGAACTCAACCGTTGTTTTGAACATAAAGGACTACGAGGATAAGGCGTCCACCCTACTTGACAGCCAAGATTACGAGAGACTAAGAAGGACCCCACTACGAGAACCCAGTCTGTGCTGAACAAGACGCTGATTGAAATATTCCGCAGCCATCCAAATTCTCGATATCTTTACCTAAAATTAATGTGTAGGAACGGATCCGCCCCAGCTTTCTATGGCTTGCCAAAACTCCATAAACCCGGAATCCCCTTACGACCAATCGTAGACTTTTCGTGTTCCCCACTATGATCACTATCCACTTGCATCAGATCATATCACCACTCACCGGTAGGACAGCATCGCACGTGCGCGACTCCGAGAATTTCATCAAACTCACATCAAAAGTACGTATCGAAGATGATGAATGTCTGGTCTCTTTTGATGTAATCTCTCTGTTCACAAGAGTACCCATTAAGTTGGCTGCTTCCGCAACTAGGGATGCCCTGGAACGCGACGATATGCTCAGCGAGAGAACCCCTTTGAGTGTAGACGAGATCTGCCGCCTTCTCGAACTGTGCCTGTCCAATACCTATTTCACCTTCCGAGGCAGCTACTACAAACAGGTTAAAGGAACTCCTATTGGGGCCTCAATTTCCGTTGCCATGGCTAACTAGACTATGGAGAGCATCGAGAAGAGAGCTTTAAATACTTTTTCCCCGAAACCAAAAGTTTTCCTCAGGTACGTGGATGATTGTTTTTGCATCGTGAAGACGAGCCAAGTCGAAAACTTGCAGAAACACTAAACTCCATAGACCCGGATATACAGTTCACATATGAGCGCGAACAGAACGGATCACTCCCATTCTTAGATGTACAAGTTACACGAAAAGACGGCATTCTAAAATTTTCAGTCTACCGAAAACCAACCCACACAGGCCGCTATCTTCATTTCGAATCCGACCATCCGGCAAACCACAGGGCGTCTGTTGTAAATTCTTTATTCAAACGAGCCGAAACTCATTCCTCATCGGAATCGGATCAAAAGAAAGAAAACAGAACGGTTCTCCACGAACTTAAGAGGAATGGCTACACAGATGACTTCATTCGAAAAACAACCAGACAACAAAAAAGAAGCAAAATGCGGGACCTTCAGCCGTTGACTTCTCCCCAACCCCAGAAGCGAATGTCCATCCCGTACGTCAGACGTACCAGCGAAGCGCTCAGCCGAATATTAAAAAAAGAAGGCTTCAAAGTGGCGCACAAACCAATAACACTTTCAGTGTCCTCCTCCCTAAACCGAAAGATCGTCCGTCTAAAGAAAAAGCTCAAGGCGTCGTCTACAAAATCAGTTGTGCCGACTGTCCGGCGTCGTACATCGGGGAAACCAAAAATCTAAAAGAAAGGATCAGACAACACGAGAACGACGTCAGAACATTCAACCGAACCGTATTCGCAGCGCCGTCGCTGAACACTCTGAAGACGCCGACCACAAAATTGCTTTATCGGGGAAACCAAAAATCTAAAAGAAAGGACCAGACAACACGAGAACGACGTCAGAACATTCAACCGAACCGTATTCGCAGCGCCGTCGCTGAACACTCTGAAGACGCCGACCACAAAATTGCTTTCCAGGAAACTGAAATCCTTCAAACAGAGACGAACTGGCGAAAGAGACTACTACTGTAGTCTCTTTCTACTGTAGAATACGGGGAATAACAAACCGCGTGAAGGGCAACCTACCCTTGGTGCATGTGTATGTCCATGGCACAGCCAGGTAGACTCCCGCTTGTTTCACCAACACAAAAACGTCGGCGCGACCCTGTAACCTCCCCGCCTCCCATCAAGGGCACCCTCGCGAGCGCTCTCCCCAGCACCGGTCATCCCAGCGCCACGGAAGCCTTCAACAACCCCCCCCCCCCGCCTTTTCCTTTTGTTTCCCCCCACCTTTCCGTCTGTGAAGTGTCTCGCCACCTCCCGTGCTCCCCCTTCCTTTCTTTAAAAAAAGACGCTTTAAAAGCGGCTTTTAAATGTGTTAAGAAAATAAGTAGTTCAGGGCGAGAATTGCTAATAGTTGCTGCATATGGTATTTCTGTTCCATATTTCGCTGAAAAGTTCGCGTCACGTTTGGGAAGTCATCGCACCTCGATGCTGCCTGAGCAGACTTAACACGCCGAGTGATTTGTTTGTTTCAGAACGTAGTCCCTTCTTGCATGTGAATTTTGTACTCAACTTAATTCTTTCTTAATATGCTTACGCTGCAGAGGACTAAACCCAGCCTTGTCGACAGCGCTCATCTACTTTGGCGCTGCTCCGCCTTTAAGTATATCACGTAGCAGCTCTCTCTAGCAGTGTAAAATATGTACTGCAAAGTTAGTCAGGCTTTAGCCTTGTACGTTTCCAAGCAGCTCCCTTGGGGAACTTAAAATTGAAAAAACTGTAGCGGGAACGGGAGTTCATAAGCGTATGTAGCAGAATTGCATCGGCGGTACAGCACTAACACGCGCTTTTATTAACCCGCGCGTTTGGTGACTTCGTTGACTAGTGTATGCGTTTCCATAAATATTAATTCCCTATTACTCTTCTCGAGTCGACTTCGACTGCACTTATTCGGCGATGTCACATGTATTCATCGGCATAAAAATCACAACGGCATATGCAAACATCGCACCGTGCGCATTTGTTTGATATAAGTCTGCAGTAAGGACGGGTGCTGATTATTGAGGTACAGAAGCAGCATTACGGCAAGGGTAGAATTAAAAGCAAACAATCGAGAGATCGCATTACTCAACAAACTTTATCGGCTAGTTAATGTGCGCTCCACTTCATGTACCGGGTTCGTGGCGTTTGGCTGCGGGACGCACCTAGCACGTATGTCGACCATTTTGTCCCAAACACCGGTAACATCGAGTTTATACCCGCTCCCACAGAGGTCAGCGTCTTCCCTACAGCTGTCACCACAGAAGCAGCAGCCTGGCACCCGAAAAAAGGAGAAATCGTAGCCGTGAACTTCAGCCACCCTTGCTGCAAAGGATTGTCGTCTGCTATTGCTCCCGCGCGTACTGTTGGAAGCGCCCGCTAGGTGGCTATCAGTGGCGCCTCTATAGGCGGTGCACGAGGCGTATAGTGTTCATGTTAGTTTCGGTTGAGACAGAGTTGCACTGTCCACCCCTCTCTACTGTTTTATAATTGTGCAATTACCACTGTTAAGCACGATCTAATATAGTATGTAGTATATCACTATATATAATATGATTATCATCATCAGCAGCAGCATGGTTACGCCCACTGCAGGGCAAA